>NC_091133.1:90603205-90815705 GCF_040183065.1 Periplaneta americana
GTAATTATGGATATGAAACTATACAACAAAATTTCCAGTCAGTATCACTCACTTCCATTGCAAATATTAAGTCTTAAGTCACTTTGTGGCTATCGAGAATCTCAAATAGCGGCATTTAGGTTATTGAAAATTCTTTCTATAATGTAACAGAAATTTTTCTCTTTATTGAACATGTGGAGTGCGTTCAACACTTTAAGTGTGTTAATTAAACAACACTAAAATTAACGCAATCGAATATGTTTTTTATTTTGAGTAAATTTTTATCTTTTGAAAGTTACGGTAATTTAAAATTATACATTTCTATTTAATTTATCAATTAGCTGCTTCAAACAACGTCTTTTATTTATCACTTCATCTGGGAGAAAGTTAAGTAAACGAATCTCTTAATGCATTTTAGCATGTCTATATTTTACGTTTCATCATGAACTAAATATACTGAAAGTCTATACTGTGAATAAATAAACATATAATTCATTCTATTAAGATCTAGAAACATTTGATTACCTACTGGCTGTAAAATTGCTGTGTTAAATTATATCCAGTAATATGTGTGTTAGAATCGTACACACATTAAATGATATTTACTTTTCGATAATTACTTTCTAAGTCTACAAATGGAATTTATAATCATCATTCGAGACTGCTATCTCTTTCTACTGTTGTAATTGCAAACCTGTCTTCTGCACTTGCCCAAATATAATTAAATGATTCCAGAAAATCAATATTATAGCTTTAGATACGTAACGAGACCGATCACATAAAAATGTTATTGCACACATTTTAAACGTCCTAATGTTCTCTTTTTAAATAGTTTCCAGTCAATTTAGAGGTTTCTCCCACTTCTTAAAGCATTGTTTTGTGTGTTCTGCGAGGAATTTCAGCGGGTTATTTCCAGTTCAATACACTCCGTTTCTGGAATCTGTGGAGTAAATCGACTCATTTAGGTGGAGTCTATGACAAGCGAATGGGCAGAAATTTATCAGTGCGGGAGTGTATTGCGGGCTGCATCGACTCACGGCCGCTAAGGGGTAAGATGCATGTGACAAGGTGGTAGGGAGGGATGATATTTTAGACGCTTGTCTTCAATCAATGCTTTCCCCCAGAGGGGTCATTGGACTGGCCCTCTCCACTCACCACTTGCGCAAAGGACTTGTTGCGGTCCCTATATTCTACAGATTCCGAAAATGGAGTATAGATGTTTTCAACTTCCCAAAATGACTTCTGAGGTCATTTTTATGGTTGAGCAAGAGAGTAAATAAATGCATATGCAATGTTATAGAGACTCTTTCTTTATTTTTAAATTTTTCATTTGATTCAATTGTAATTTCATAACTTATAATAATAATAATAATAATAATAATAATAATAATAATAATAATAATAATAATAATAATAATAATAATAATGTATTATTAATTAATTAATTAATAATATTTGTGTGCTGAACAAAAGCCAGAAACCAATTATAGGTCAGTACAATACACAAACAGAAGATACAAAAGTGCAAGAATAAATATAATAATAAGTTAAATCAAGAAAAACATACATAAATAAAAATTGAGGACAAGGACAGTAAATATCAACAAACAAAACTATACTTTAAAAGGATCTAAATTGTTCCCATGCAAATTGGCATATTTTATGCATCTACAGACTACAGAAAGAGATTTTGAATTTCTGTTGTAAATTTTTTTTTTTAATCTTACATCCTTTGTAGGAATACGAAGACTGATATTGTTTATGATAGACTCACAATCAATATCATCCTTGATGACTTTGCAAAAAAATTGATAATCAAGATTTTGACGTCTAGAATCGGTTAAAATATTTACAGATAATCTCATAATTAAAGGCAGAGGAATTGGGTATAAATCGAAGAGCACATAAGTAAATAATTTTTTTTAATAACTTCCAATTTCACCGAATCAGTTGAAGTAATGGAATTCCAGGCTGACAGATGCATATTCAAGTTTTGATCGAATCAAAGTAAAATATAGAGTTAATAGAGACGCAAGAGTAGAAAAAGAATAAGTTATAAACTTTATTAAACAAAGCATTCTTATTGAATGATTATAAATATATTGAACATGATCATGAAAATATAATTTATAATCAAGCAATACACCAAGATCTGTAATAGAATTTTTCCTAATAATACAGACGTTAATAATAATAATAATAATAATAATAATAATAATACTAATAATAATAATAATAATAATAATCGGCTAATAATAATAATAATCATCATCATCATCATGTGACAGGGACTAAACTAAAGGATTACTGAAACTAATAGAAGAAGAATCGTTATAAGGTTTTCATGTTTCCTTTCCCTTTGATGATCAACTTTTCAGTTTCCTCCTCCTCTTCCTTGACCTCCTCGTCTTCATTTTACCATCAGGAACCTTAATCACGAATTATTATACTATAAGTAGAAGTATCCTGACTTCGAACATATAATCTATTTCCAAAGGTTCTCCTTCTGGATTGAAACTTTATTTTCGATCTAGAGAGTGGTTCAGGATATACAGTAAATATTTTAGATGCTGAAAGTAGAAACTATTGTGGGTAAATTAGTTCATTATAAACATAATTATGTCCAATTTTCAATGGGAGTTCCTCTGCGGTGGCCGAGTGGTCAGATCTTCAGTCTGTCACGTAGACAGTCCGGGTTCGAGTCTCGGTCAAGCTTTTATTGAAAAATACGTAGTAACACTTTTGATGAACAAGGTCTGCATTCTCCTAGGTCCCCATATTAGGCATCTACACCATTCCGTCAACATTTTTCCATTTAGTTATCATTCCATAACAATTATCTGAAAGACGGCTGGCACCATATGGAGGGGGCTGGCCTAGGGTCGAGGGGGTTGCCTGCTCGAAGCCTGAGTACTCAGCGAACCTTAGTGTAGTCAGCTGGTGTGGATTTGGGAATGCGCCTAGCTTGAGGGTTAGTGCAATAGATCTTGAAAGGTCGCATTGCTGGTTCGAATGCCCCCCTCCCGAAATTCCATTCAATTAAATAGGTGTGGAGATAGAACAATTTTAAGCAGGTTATTTTACGACGCTGTATCAACATCCATTATGCGTTAAGTTCCATTTATTTGCTAAACTCCATTTAATGCAAGCATAATAAATTATATCCCCCCCCCGTATTGGAACATAAATTCTCTAGTTCAATGGTTGATCCAATGAACATGTTAAATTTCCTATTCGATGCATCTGACAGCAAATAGTGGCAGGTCTAGAGTTTCCTGCCAAATGTTGTCGGCGCTAGGAGTTACACGAGTTGTCACCCCGTGATTTAATTACGCTAAGACATCCCCAAAGACTGCTTGCTAACGGTTGGCACGTACATCAATATCAGCTTCAACACGTATTGGTTCAGTCGTTGCTGGATTAGTTAGCCGACAGTTTCCTAGCAAAGGAGATAGTACATGATTCTCGTTCAGATCCCATGAGAATTTTGAAGAGGAAAAGTTTCTTTAAAATAGTTTTTTCTTAGTACTCAGACTTTCTTTATATTGTGATTCAGAAATAAAATTGCTCCACTATTATTACATTATCGATTCAGGAGACATTTGCCCACAACCATCAAATTAACGCTTCCTAAATTGAGGAAGAACCTCAAATATGATTTACTAATAATTTTCACGTGGGATATCTTATGTTATCTTCAAACCTATTGAATAATTAGAAAATAGACCACGAAAAGTACGCGATTTTTACAACCGGTAGCCATAATTTACCATATAATATCGTTCCAAGGAGTACTTTATGTAATTTACTTTTTATCATATAATATCGTTCTAAGGAGTACTTTATGTAATTTACTTTTTATTGTATATTATTTTTGTAAGAAATATAATTGATTATATGTTATGTGAAATTGTAATAATGGAAGTAGAAACTAAGAATAGACCTATAGGAATAACCGGTGTCCATCAGTTAGGTTGATCCGGCAGTGTTTGTTCCGTTACAAAGCGCTGTGTCGCTCAATTGTTAGGTATTGCTTTAATAATTTACTTTACTGACGAATTAACTTCAATTATCTATTGCAACAAATGGTGCCCACTAATATATCAGACGATCTAAGTCTTCACCCTCTGTTGTTAAACATGCATCAGCCTTATTTAAAAGAGTAGGTAACACTGCGTGAAGTTATTTTTATAATATGGATCCTATATCGTCAAATTTCTATTCTGTTTAAACTTAATTGGGTGTACTCCTTGTCAATGAAAATACGTTGTATTCGTACTTTTTTTATTAACTTAAAAATTATTTGTGATAATTGAACATACATCACAGGATATTTACGACAAAAATTCCCTCTTGCAGAATTTATAAAAATATTTTTTACGCAATTATAGTAAATTATTATTCCTTGTTCTATGTATATTGACTCTTCACTAATAAAATTACACAATATTTGGCCTATATAATGAACACACACAGAACAATAAACGTGTCGAACTATCACCACACTCAACAGCTCAACTGCTCATGAAACCCGCTATTAGCTAGTATGACGCCAAATAACCTCGTAGTTGATATAGCGTCATAACTAACCAAGGAAAAACTTACCGTCAATAAACAAATAAATCAATCAGTCAGTTAATCATCCACCTACTGTATTTATATATCAACTCATTCCTCAGTCCGTCCTTGTGTACGTATATAAATTAATTAGTTAGTCAATTCTTTCACATTTCACAGAGTTCATGATTAATTAATCAATTCATAAATTAATTTAGTTTTTCAACTACTGGAGTACATTATTTCGACTCCTACTGTTCATCCATCCATCCATCCATCCATCCATCCATCCATCCATCCATCCACTCACTCACTCACTCACTCACTCACTAGCTCACTAACTTACTCACTCACTCATCACTCTCACTCATTCAGTCACTAATTAACTAATTCATTAATTCGTCTAATTACTTGTGATATTTTCATTCGGCTATTAGTTCATTAATTTATTCAATTGTATGTTTATTCGCCATATAATTCACTCCCTAATTTTCTTCTTTACTAAATCATATAATGTCTATGCAATTATATAAAACTATTCCGCTAAATTTAGTTTTTTTTTATTGGATTATTTTACGACGCTATATAAACATCTCAGGCTATCTAGCGTCTGAATGAAATGATTTTGATAATGACGCTGAAATGAGTCGGTGTCCAGCACCGAAAGTTACCCAGCATTTGCTCGTATTCGGTTGAGGGAAAACTCCGGAAAAAAAACCTCAATCATGTAACTTGGCTATGACAATTTCGGCTGTTTCCAATCAATGTAAGCGGTGGACTCCCGATTTAACTAATTAAAGGGAATAAAGTGAATGAAAAATGACAGACAAGTAGAAAAAATAGCAGAAAGGGAATCAGAGAAATTAATACGGGAAAAGGCGGAAAGAGAACGAAGGAAGAGACAAAATCAGCACCATCCAGTTCATTGGAACTCTACTGGACGCTGCTTTAATATTGAGTTAAAGTCATGGCTGTGAGTTTATAATATAAGAAGAAATGCATTTTCGATGAGAGCTTTTTAGATATCTTTCGTGGATCCTCCATTGTACTAACTCCTTGTCGTAGAATTTCCACCGTAAGCCAGTTTCACTAGTACCGGTTCTAGGTGCAGAACTCCACCGTAGCTACACTTGCTTAGAACTAGGCAATTATTTTTCGACAATATTGTGACCATATCTAGTCACACTGAGATTTTACAAGTATAACTTCAAGGAAGGTCCCGCGCCGTGGCGTCGTGGTCTAAGGCATCCTGCCTAGGGCTCGCGCTACGGAATGCGCGCTGGTTCGGGTCCTCATGGGGGAAGAAATTTTCTAATGAAATTTCGGCCAGTGTATGGGACCGGTGCCCACCCAGCATCGTGATGCACTTGGGGAGATACGATAGGTAGCGAAATCCGGTTGCGAATGCCAGCTATAACGGCTGGGGGGATCATCGTGCTAACCACACGATACCTCCATTCTGGTTGGATGATCGTCCACCTCTGCTTCGGCATTTGGGCGTGAGGCCAGCAGCCGGTTGGTCGGTCTAGGCCCTTCACGGGCTGTAGCGCCACGGATTATTACTATAACTTCAAGGAAGGCTTAAAATTGGGGAGTTAATTGGCATACCCAACACCAGTTCACGAGTAAACAATAAAATTTTGGATCAGTTTTATATTTTACCGGATGAAAGCAAATATCGTCCCAGGATTCGCTCTGTGTGTTAAATATAAGCATGTACTGAGTTACAATTCCAAGTTTGGAAAAACAATTTTGTAGTTTAAAGTGGTCTCTACTCGAAATTTCTTCTCAGGTAGGGTATAAAAAGACTGGACAATAGACTGTACTAGCTACCGTAAACTGGAGTGAAATTGGTTGCCTGGAATGAAGTTGTTCACAAAATACAGGGAGTTATTTAGAATTCCTTTATTAGAATTAGGGTACATCACATTTAACGTATTTTATTGAGGAATTATTAATAAAACATTTTAAAACATTTGGGAGAAAGATGATTAAATTGGTACCATCATAATAAATTAATATTAAGTAGGTAACTTTTCAGTAGTCACACACTATCACTGCTCGCAGAACGCAGCACTGCTTGAGTTGGATTTGAAGTCGGATATCGGATGGAATTCGGACAGGTTAAGGCAGGTACATACCCGATCGGGTTCGGAACCCGCTTAGTAGGGTCCTGACCTGGCTGAATCGTCTCTCTCGCTGATCTCTGAGTCTCTCATAAATCGAAAAAGTACCAAGTATTATCACAGTCTAGTAAATACAGTCACGAAGCTTGAGTTGTGTGGGTGCTAGGAACAATAGACTGTGCCGGTACTATTTCGCACTGTCTGTAATGAGGCGATAGTAGCGATCAGAGTGGTTAGCAACTATCTATGGATGCATATTTACTACGTATTGAGCTTCGTTACTGTATATACTAGACTGTGGTATTATCCTAAGTTAAAATCTCCTAGAGATATGAACGAAATCCGATATCAATATGTAAGTTATGTATATTTAATTGTTTTATTTCTACTTGTTATGAAGGATATTATTATTTTATTACTTACCCTTATGATTTTTTATCCATTACATATATACGCCAATCAATGTCATTTCACATACGAAAGAACATGTCTACATATTTTTACTTTATTTTCCGACCAGTTTCGAAATATAGTACCGGATAACTTCACAGACTACTAGTTAACGAGGAAGATAGCTTCTAGTTAATAAAACATTAGAGGTGATGAATTAGCGATTGGTTTCTGTGGTTCCCCTATGTAATCTCAGAGATGAAGCTTGCGGCCGTACAATTAATGCGGGGTAATTATTGATGACTTAAGTCAACAATTTGCAAAGGATACGGAGAAGCATTATTTCAATTAAGTGAGTAAATAATGTGGAAGCATATAAAATGAGCCCATTAAAACATGTTATTGACTTACATAGTAATGTAGTAGTCTGACGATTTAAGTACAAAGATATCAAGTAGCAGAGGAAAGGTTATTTTAATGTTAGTTAATTTACAATTCGTAATAATCATCAAACTGAAATTGGCCACGCCTGTGGAGTAACGGTCAGCGCGTCTCACCTCGCGAAACCAAGAGGCCCGGGTTCGGATCCCAGTCGGAGCAAGTTATCTGGTTGAGGTTTTTCCGGGGTTTTCCCTCAACCCAATACGAGCAAATGCTGAGTAATGTTCGGTGCTGGACTCCGGATTCATTTCACCGGCATTATCACCTTCATTTCATTCAAACGCTAGATAGCCTGAGATGTTTATACAGGCGTCGTAAAATAACTGATTTACAATATAGTGGTGGAAAGTGATGGTGATTTATTTACATGAATCGTCAGTATCCTAGGCTATTTGTATCATTTCGGTCAATTTCATAATGACGAAAAGTGATGGACATTTATTCACATGAAACGTCAGTATCATAGTCCATTTGTGTCATTTCAATCAACTTGATTTAAAATGAAAGATTTTAAGTAACTACGAATGTAAAGCGAGATCGCTTATCAACATCATTATGGAACTCAAGTTTTAGTCACGTACATTTGAAGAAATTATGGAGAAACATGTTCAAAAAATTTTATAAACAATAAATATGACAAATATAGCGCTTGAAAATAAGATAAAATTAATAATTCCTTAAATATAAAATACATTATATATTATCCTTTGTTGTAATTATAAAATCAAAAGAATATTCCAATGCAAATAACTAGAATAGTAGCAGTAATTATAAAGTAAATGATATAAATTATCTTGAAATATCTGTCAGATATTATATACTCTGTAAGACGAAATGCGAGTATAGGCCGCGCCACTGTTTGGCATGTGAAATAAGTAATGAGAACCTTAAGTGCGAGTGTCTCACCTTTGTAGCAGTCTATGGGCGATAAAGCTTACAATTGTGATTGGCAGATTGTTGATGTGACGTGTATTTAGGAGGAGGTACCGTTCTCAGCTGCAGTGGCAACAGAAACTCACTGACTGGACACTGTACTCAAGGACACGCTGCAGAAACGCTAGCGTAGGAAAAGTTAAGTGCGAGTATCTTACTTTTGCCGCAGTCTGGGCAGCAAGACTGGCAGCTGTGGCTGGCAGATTGCTGACGTGACGTGTATAAGAGGTGGTGCCAGTCTCAGCTACACTATCAACAGATGCTCACAGACTGTGCATTGTACTCAAGGACACGCACCAGAAACGCTAGCTTCAGCAATAATAATATTGTTCTAAAACTTACATTATCTTAGCTTGATATGCACAGTAATTACTTATTAATATCAAAACAGCGCATATATAATTAAAATAATTACCTAGAATATTACGTAGAGTAGGGCTTAATGTTGTCGCTGAGCATCATCATACTTAAAACAATGTAGTAAATTGTCTCTTTGCCACTAGTATATGACACACATCACACTCCGGTGGAGGATTGCACTTACAATGTAAATGCAGTACTACAGTGTTTCGAGAAGTTTTCCATAGTAGTAGAAATTTGATAACAGAGGACTTCAATTTATTTTAACTTACTTCAGAGGGAATTCATTTAATGTAAGTATTATAAACACACAAATGAAGATAACTTTACGGCATTAAATGTAATTCAAATATTATCTTTGGGTTGTATTTACGACACACCAGCGAATGTAAAATAAATTTATTATAAGGCAGTTCATATTTTTTTTCTTTCTTTACCTTCTTAAATTATAGAGGTTAATTTGGTAAGATAATGCTACAGATTCAGTAAATTAATATTATTGTTGAAAGGAAATTACATACACCAACAGTATTTGAAAAAAAATTCCCAGTACGTCTACTTACCCATCACAAATATAATAGTATTTAGCAATAACAGAATCCAAAACAACTATTAAGAAACGATCCATGTGATCATCCATTTCTTTATCTATGAAGGGAGATTAGGGCTGAAATTTTCGACTTTAGGCCTATATGTTTTTAGCAATCTTTTTCAAATTTGTATCATATATTCTGACACAGTTAACATGTGCTATTAAACCAAATTTGAACTTCATAAGTAAAACAAGTTTTCATTTATTAATTATTTTATTTCTTTGTATTGTCTCATATGTAATGCTTCTTGCGTTGCAATTAGCATTTTTTAAACTGAAATTTGGTCAGTAGTTACAATTAATTTTAAAAAATAATTGATTTGTGTTCGTGTGATTAACATATTATTATAGACCGTCGTTGTTTATCATTGATTATAGTTCACGTTAATACTTTGTTTGTTAAAAACATAAAATTGTTTAGTCACACGTTAAAAAGTGTTAAAATTTTTTAAAAAGGGTATATACCTTGGACAGACGGCCCGTTTTGACGTGATGTTACGACTTCATCAGTGTCTCCTGTTGTTGTTTAGTCAACTGTCCGAAGACAGGTCTGAACCTCACAAGTGATACCTAGAACGCACCACTTATGAGGCAACTATGCCAGGAGATAATGGGGTAGAGTGGCCAGTCCCTTTCCCCCTCCAATGCATACATCGCCAACTAGCTACATGTTACACTAGTCAGATTTCAGACGCATACAAACAATTGTTCTTCCTCTGACACATATCGTCAAGTGAGATGTACTGCCTGATAATAGATGTACATATCAGCCAGAACCTCAATCAGAGGATGTACTGTATTATAGATATTCTTATATTTACTTTTATTTCACCGTTTTTTGTTATTTTTGTCATTTTAACATGTGAAGGATTCACCAATACATAATTCACACTAAAACTAAGAAAAATTCAATTATTCATACATTAGGCCTATGCGCATATCTCGAATGTTTCAAGAAGATACGACAAAATTTGTGATGCAAAGAGCATTTTATACATACGAAAGTGTAACAAAAATGGAAAGCGAGAAATTAGCGTAGTATAAACATAACACCAAATACAATAGCTCTGCACTATATGCTAACTCGATGGGTTTTAGGAATGGTCAAAGAACAAAATTTATTATATTTTATGAAAGAAAAACATTGGAGTATATTTAAGATGAAAGTGAAAAATTGATAATTTTGACGGAAATGTCAAAATTTCAGCCTTAATCTCCTTTAATATATCAATCACTCGGCTATTCATACACTAATTCATTTACCTATCTATTTTCTCTTTATCCGTCCAACCATTGATTAAATTATTTATTCATTCAGTTAGCTAACCATACATCTATTAACTCATTAATTAATTCATTCATTTATATACCTCTGTATCAACACATCTACATACTATATTTTCACTCATCCATTCATCTATAGAATCTTCCATCCATCGAATCATCCATACCTTCCTCCTTTCATTCATCCACTCATTTATACAGAACGTTCAGCTCAGATTTCGGCCGAGAACAAACACAGACATGCTTACGTTCAAGAATCGAAGGACCAGATATATGCCACGTCATACTATGTATGCTCAAGGTCAGAATAGGTAAGTTGATTTTCAGCTTGCAGTCTGATAAATTTTTAACTCTGTTTTGAAGTGGAAATACAAGTGTACGAGTGAGATTGTGAACTCATTAAATTATACGGAATTAATTCATATCGTTTCCCCACAAACTGAAACTAGAACGCAGAATAGAAGGCATGGACTTACACACGATAAGAAGAGAAATTGCAAGCATTAACCATTGCTTTGAAAGAACTTTTCTGAATGAATAACAATTTCATCGAAAGATGTTGCGAATGTGTGAATGCAGACTGACACCACTTTGAACAACTCCTGTATGACACAAACTAGTACTCATCTATATTAATAATAAATCTGTAGCCGAAATGTTTCTGGTAATTTTCGAGTTTCCAAAAATAATTGGTCCTAACATATATAATTAACCGCCCTGAAACCGAAAATCGCTTTTTTGACATTTTTGTTTGCATGTCTGTCTGCCTGGATGTTTGTTACCTTTTCACGCGATAATGGCTGAACCGATTTATATGAAAATTGGAATGTAAATTAAGTTCGTTGTAACTTAGAATTTAGGCTATATGGCATTCAAAATATTTTATCTAAAATGGGGGTTATAAGGGGGCTTGAATTAAATAAATCGAAATATCTCCCTTATTATTAATTTTCATGAAAAATATTATATAACAAACGTTTCTTTAAAAATAATTTCCGATAAATTTTATTCCATGCAAAATTTTGATAGGGCTGATATTTAAAGAGATAAATGAGTTTCAAAATTACAATAACAACGCCATCTAAGGCGGTGTAATGAAATAAAAAACAAATGACTTCGTCTGTAAGGGGCCTTGGACAACAACAATCGAAAGCTATGAAACATACGGTAGCCTACAGAGAATGTTTCTGTGTTTGTATGAAGTAATATCGGAAGCTAAATTAACCAATTTGTATAATTAATTATTAATTCACCATTGGAAAGTGTAGTTTCTCTAGATGGACATAATGCTATAATGTTATTACAGTAACTTCTGAGTGAATCGAGGACAGGTAAGATTAAAATAGCTTCTTATGCATAGAAAACTTGATAGACATTCGTTTCCTGTATTTCCTAAAATAATTTTTATGACTGGATCAAAATGATCGTATTTTAGTTTTTTAATACAATTTAAATTAAGTAACATAATAAACGATTTATCCTTCTATCAAACACGAATGTTCCCTGGATCAAATGTCCTATTTTAATTATGTAATTACTTTATATTTATTTCTAACGGGTGCAGCGGAGCGCACAGGTACGGCTAGTTATGAAATAAAAATGTAATTATGTTTGTGTTGTTACTTATTAATGAAAGTTATATGAATAAGAATACGCAGAAGGTTAAGAATCGATGAAAGAGCCTACGTCTTACATGCAAGCATGTTTGATGTGCGTATTCTCTGCTGGAAGCCGAGCTGAACACACTGTACATTTATCCTTCTAACCATGAACTTTATATTCAAATATTTATCTTTCCATCCATTTAAACTATTAATTTATTGACCCATTTTCAATCACTCAACCATTCATCAAATGATCCCTTAGTGTATCTTGTACAGGGACTTCATTTTATTTTTACTAACATTTTTAATATTAACCTGTCTATAGGCCTACCTTTAGAGAATCGGAAACACCGCTTGCTCTCCCCTCCAAGACTGGAGTTCGATGATACTGGCGTAAAACACAAATCACTCTACTAGGTATAGGAAGGAAGAAAAGTAGTTCATCCATTTGCGTAAATTAGGAAATATCGCGATTTTGAGTTTGATAATTTTCATTAGGTTTTTCTTTAATCAAAGTACAGTACTGTATTAAGAATAAGTGTTTTTACTCACGAAGTGAGTTATCCATGCTAACGTATTCATTATGCGGTGTATATTATACTGTCTACAGCACATTAGCGTACAATATAGAGAAAGAAGTTAAATTGAAAAATAATCATAATATGAATATTTAAACACAATTTTGAAAATGGTGGCCGTTCATTTCGATACAGGCTTCAGTTCTTTTGTGCATATTATCGCACTGTAGACTATTGCATCTAATTCCAATTGCCAGTTTCGTCCTTCGTACTAGAAACTCATGTTGAAATAATTCTGTACCTACTCTACGTACTGTAAATTCAATCTTCACTTCTGCCCGACCCGAAAATATAAAATTACTCAGACATGCTATTTACTGTCCGTCCAAGTGGTAATGCCGCAGGATTGTAGAAAGGGAGGATATCACGTGACAGTTAATTACTTAACGAGGCCCTTTTATTTAAGTTAAATTAAACAGCTGTATAATATTACGTAAACGTCCAATTCCTAAGAGAAATTAATGTTTTTAGAAAAGAGCTAAGACAGCCCAGCTTTTACAGAGGGGCGAGCAGAAGCAGGTGGGGGAAATCGGGATGCGACGTAGGCAAACGGACAGTACCTGTGCGAAAATATGATTCAATATTGAAAACTCTTTCGTCACTGGAAAACGCGAACATATTTCTGGAACGTACTATACTCAGTAACTCAGTACTGCTTACTATCTGCGGTCTTGGTTCTGTGTGGAGTTGAAACTTCATTAGTAGAAGGGGTGGGAGTGAAGTACATTCAAAAACTCAGGTACAATAAAAATTGAAGTAAAAATAAAATGATGTCCCTGTATTTAAAGCAAGTTATTTCTCATATTTCTAAGAATATATCGCTTTTCTATCCTAATGCAAAGAGAAACATTTTTTCTTTTATACAATGGGAACAAAAAGTGTATTCATGTTTTTTATTTGAAATAAGAAGAGTTACCACTTTAAAAACAAAACATTGGAAGTCATTGTTCTGCAGAAAATCGTTTATCACTTGTAAACAATGAATTATAAATTTCGTTCAATACAGTGACTTGTGAATTAAGAGGAGCTCTAAAGGGAAACAAACAATCGTTGTTTGCGGCGAACACAGCTTCCAGTCTGGCAGTAAATAATAGCTAATTGCTATTGACATACAGACGCTGCTGTTACATTCTGAACCTTATGCAGGCAGGTAATATATCTCGCCGTTACACGCACAATTATCTTGCAGATATTAGTAATGGGACTGTTCAATTTATTTGCCCAATACAGCTACAATTACTTAACTGGCAATGGTTTGTACTTAACCACATGGAGCAGATAAATATACTATATAATTCGTTACATTATGCATTTTTCTTTGTTTTGTTTTCTTAGCTTTCTTATTCAATCGTTCCAATGTCTTTACTTTAGTTCTCCTTATCTATTTTTTTCACATTTTCTTTGTCTTTTCCTTCGTATTTTCTCTACATTAATCCTTGACATATGTCCTCTTAATTCTCATCTTATTTTCTTTCTTGCTTTCCTTCTTCATTTCCACCCGTTCTTTGTCCTAGTCTTCGTTTGTATCTTATTTTTGCAATCCTTTTTTCTCTTTTTTGAAGTTTTCTGATGTCATTATTTATTATAATCCGCTCATCGTTCTTTCTGTTACTTTTTTAAGTTCTTCATTTAATCTCCTTTTGTCTCTTTCTTGTTTTCATCTTTTCAATTGAATAGTACAGTGTCAGAATTGCCTAAGTCTCAATTACACTCAAAAACATTATTGAAGTCTAAACTTAGACTTCGTTTTTTAAAACTATATTCTCTCAATTGGAAATTATTTCTTAATTACTATAACCTAATATTTATCTAGTACAACTACTTTGACACACATATAAATAATAATTTACAATCATTTTATGCAGAAAACTACTGCTAAAAAATTTGTGGTTTAGGCAACTCTGGCACTGAGCCACTCAATTATTTTCTTCCTTGCACTTCTCATTATCTTTATTTTTTCCTTCTTTGTCCATAATCCTTTATAAATCTTCTACTCTTTTTTTCGTTCTCTCCCTTCTTAATTTTCCTATTTCTTAGCTTTCATTTCAACCTTTTCGTTCTCACTTCATCTTCTCCTTCTCTTCTTAATCCTTCTCGTCCCCATTCTTTCTCTCTCCTCCATCGTCCTTCCCTTGTCCATCGTTCCCCCTTCTTTCCTTAATTTTCTCTTTTCTTCCTTCATCTATTTTGTCTCCCTCATTCTGCCCTTCATTGTTACCTTTTCCAATTGTATCACACTTCCCTCTTTTAGTACAGGCCATATTTATAAAGAATGTGCTAGAAAACCTATGCACAATTAGCTAAAAATACACTTTACTTGAAAATACTAATTTCAATTCCGATAATAAGGCTGTGAAATTTGTTCTTATTAAAGTATACATCCACAGAAAGAAATTCGTAGATACCTCTTGTATTTTTCATTTCACTGTTATTAAAAAATTATCTTGCTTCATAATCATTCATTCTTTCATAGTGTTCTGCCGATGTGCAGGTCTTCCACTGCAAACCCAGCTCTCTCCGATCTTTCCTATTTTGTGCCTTCCTCTCAGTCTCCGCATATGATCCATATACGGTAACTTAATGTCGTCTATCGTCTGTTATGTTCTTCTGCCCCAAACTCTTCTCTAGTTCACCATTCCTTCTTTGATACGAGTAGCATTTCATCAAATAACTTCGCAATAATACCAATTTCACCAAAACATTACACGATTCCTTTGCAGTTGCTACACATGAAACTGCACTGAAAAAATATTTATTTATTTACTTATTTATTTATTTACTTATTTATTTATTTACTTATTTATTTATTTACTTATTTACTTATTTATTTATTTATTTATTTATTTATTTATTTACCTACTTACCTACTTACCTACCTACCTACCTACCTACCTACCTACCTACTTGTTTGTTTGTTTGTTTGTTTGTTTATTTATTTATTTATTTATTTATTTATTTATTTATTTATTTATTTATTTATTTATTTATTTATTTATTTATTTATTTATTTATTTTTCTAACAATTGTAACACAAAATATATGGTTGAAAGTTATTGCTAAATATCGATCTCTGTCGGAATATGAAACTTCTCTGCATAAGTTGGTATGACTTGTGTTCTGACTTCACATAATTAAAAGAGGAATAACCCGCACCTAAAAATCAAGGCTAAATGATCGACCGGTAGCAATATGTTTATAACATGAGCGGGCCGATAGATCGGCCTCGGGCCGTTAAGAGGGTTAATTCTCTCCTCCATCGTTCTTCTGTTCTTTCTTTCTACTTTTGGAGGTTGCGAATAAAACCTGTCATTTCCATCGAAAACAAAAATGAGTATTTTTACGGTTTCGGTATGTTAGAGAGGTCTCTTTGTGAATATGTTACTGTTTTCATTCTAACTCGGTCATTTTCATGAGAAACAGTATGGTAAAATTTGTATTTTCAATCAAATATCGGATAATTCCATATCATACTAAACCAATATTTTCATTTCCAACATTCTGTATATTTTGCAATTCCAGTCCATTCAAAATCGGTCATTTCCATTTATATGTGCAGAGTGATAATATCTTGTTGCTAACTGAAAATATTGTAAAATTGTTATAATATATCCACTTTATGCAGGATACAGTAGAATGAAAGTGAAGAATATCTAGGGAGATGAGCTGTCCCATTCATACTTTTATTTGCATGCCATGTGCCTTCACATAGTTGAGCTAAATGCTTTTTTTAATTGAAATTATTTTAAAAGCGTGACATTACATAATTACCATGGTGGCCTAATGTTATATTCGTTATTCCATGATACAGTTGATGTAAGTGACGTGTTTGTTTTACTGTAATAAATGTCAAATAGCTTTTTTCCGAACAAAAGTGAACATTTCCCTTTTATTTCCAAATTAAACCGGACATTTCAAAAATATTTTTGTCTATAAAATGCACAGAACATGACTAAAATCATGATTATTGACATCATTACAACAACGGACATAAAATGTAGGCCTACAACACATAAAATTGTTGTTCACTTTGGGGTAAAGTGAAGGCTGATACAGTTTTTTCTACTTCCTGAAAAAAATACTACTTTGGAAATGACCATCTTTGTTCCCAAACTCCACATTTATCCTGATCTTCCATTGTTTTCCTATACTTCGTTTTTCTCTTCTTTCTCATTCTGTTCTTCTTTGTTTTTTATTCGGTACAATTAACATTTATAATATCGTGAGGAATGTTTCTAGATGCCGGGAAATTTTCCAGACCGTGAGAAATTTTGCCTATTTTGAGAGCTGGAGGGAAGAAAGGGAATTTTATTTAAAACCGGAAATTCTGCATCATGAATTCGTAAAATTCAGAGAGGAAAAACGCTCATGATGGAATGCAGCCTATTACCACAATCTAGTACATAAAGTCACGAAGCTCAATACGTAGTAAATATGCATCCATAGATAGTTGCTAACCACTAGGATCTACTATCGCCTCATTACAGACAATGCGAAATAGTACCGGCACAGTCTATTATTTCTAGTACCCTCAACAACTCAAGCTTCGTGACTGTATATACTAGACTCTGCTATTACAGTATAGTATATACAGTCACAAAGCTAAATATGTAGTAAATATGCATCCATAGATAGTTGCTAACCAATAGGATCTCAAATATCGCCTCATTATAGACAATGCGAAATAGTACCGGCACAGTCTATTGTTCGTACCACCCTCACAACTCAAGCTTCGTGACTGTATATACTAGACTGTGCTATTACTGTAACTTTAGTTTGAAAGGAAACATTGCAAGATAACCATTGTGATATGCTCTGTGAAATAAAATGAAATAAATTTATTTATCGGCATTCAAACAATAAAAATTAAATCATCATTACTCTGTTCCAACAGGAGGCTAGATCTATATTTCTTCCTATTACATAAATAGAAATATCAATCGCTTTCATATACAGAAGCTCCAGGGAAATGATTATTTTGTCATGTCGGCAGGAAAATTTGTGTTTGAAATGAAAATTTCAACCATCGTGGAGGGAAAATTTTCTGCGACAGTCTGGTAATACTGAACGTGAACATTTTGTTTTTACTCTTTTCAACATAAATAGAGAACTCTATTCCAAACCTCTTCTTCCTTATAAACCTTCAGATAAATAACAGAGCTACTACGAAATCTTAGTTTTCATATAGTATCCGGATTACGCTGTATTTTAAAATTCATAAAAACACATTTAGGTTTTAATGTGTTATAAAATAGGAGACTACATTTTGTGGGATTTTGTGTTATATAATTGCAATGAATAGCTTATAATGTTGTTATTTCTAGTTACATGAAATCATAGTGGCGCGATATGCTAATTGAAACTAATTACAGAGTACTGTGTGTTACCTAGCAGGAATCTGCTCTAATGCAGATTGTTTAAAATCCCATTACTTCTACAAAACCAACGGCTCTGAAACAAATTATAGTATTCAACAAAAATGGAGGAAATGAATCAGACTCGCTATACTTCATGTAACAGTTTATTTTCCCATTAAGACAATGATTAATAGCTTTGTATATGTGTACTAAAGTAAAGGTAAGTTACTTTCAGGCATTGATTTGTATTACACATTATAGACTATTATCTATTAAATTTGTCAGATAATGCTTCTTATTTCAGATACATTGATCTCAATTTGATATACAACCTATACTTTTCTATTTTGTTCCTATCTTCAGCATTACTTGCCAATTAATCGCCATCTAAAAATATGGTGTAATTTTAAAATGTCTTCCATAAAGAATTTGTTCCACAAAATATTATTGCATAAATATAAGGTCTGACGTGTCGACTTTTTTTACCCTTTCTTTAGTTTTAATTGAAGGTATGCATTAATTTTGAAAAAAAATTCTGTAACAATTCTTGCTAAAATGCAGGACAGAAAGCAAATAATTTCCAGCTTTAGTACTATTCATAAACTTGCTGAAACATTTTTGTTACATGTTAGAAAAATAATAGTTATCACCATAACACACAAAGTACGTAAAATTATTTTCAATTATAGCGACAACACAGAAACATTTTTATGTTTGTATGATTTTTGTGAGTAAATGCAAGTGTAGAAATCGGGTTCTGACTATGTCAGGGACATGGCCGTGAATTTTACGTGGATACGCCTAGTTCAAATCGAGAAATCTAGACGAGATCTTTCGTTTGGCACCAAAATCAGAGAGCTAGCACATCGGAGTCACGAGATATACCGCCCGGAAATTTTCGCTCACACCCAATATGGCAACTGGTTGCTGCGGGCCCCCATCCGCATTTCGCGCATGCGCGGCGCCAACTCAAGGTCATGATCCATCATAGTCTCATACCTGACTGAACAAGACCACATCTATTACAATCGTGTTATTAGCCACGAAGCTATAGGACGTTTCGGAAAGGATCACCCTGCAAAACGTTACATCGCCGGTTCTGTCCTGATATCCCAAATGTCGATCTAATTCATGTCAAAAATGAAATGAAACGTAGGTACTACTCAAAGACTTTTCCCATGGGATCTACCGTATATCGGATCCTATTTTAATGGTGAAAATCCATCAGGTAGATGCCTCAGTTTTTGTTGGCAGAAGTTCTCCACTCCTGCCTAGAGGTGGGCGATAGTCACTTACAATAGTATCCATAGTATTATCGACTGTTGTTCCCACTATCGATAGTCTTATCGATATTATAATCAAAACTATCAATACTATCGCTATATAAAGTGAAAGTGATGTTTGATTTGAAGGAAGCTCATTATGTAAAGATTTTCATTACTTCTGTTACCTCAAAATGCAAATTGAATTGGAATTATTATCTGGAATAGCTACTGCAGACGGATGAGACCCACTTTATTCTCAGTGTGGCGTCAATAGCCGCAATCGAGGCGGTCAGAATAATAACGGCAGTTCCCAACAGAAGTTCATTTTGAGAAAAATTACATTTCACGTTTGTTTTTGAAGCTCGGCAAATTTTTAACATTGAGACATTTTTTTTTAGGATTTGTTAAATATGGTGCTTAAAGTTTCCCTACAAATTCTTGAGCCTTGTCCTTAGTAGTTCGTCTGTTTTTCTACTGTCAGAGTAAATGGAAATTTAAAAAAGAAGTAGGATAATGATGAGTTTTTATATTTATATGTCCTGGTACGAATAATCTACAGGGTGTAAAGGATATAAGTGCCATTATTTTAACTGATGATTGTTCATGTCATAAGGAAGAAAAAAGTCCTCACAATTTTTTTCTAATTGCAATATTTAACTAATTATTAAAGTCTACAATATTAGGCGTTTGGCAACGTTGCTGGATTGGGAAAAGAGAGTTTACAAGTACACGGTACAGCTCAAGCGGATACAGACATACGGGTACAAAACAGATGCTCTGTTCTAATGCAGGGGCGGACCGTTATTGACATGAAACGAACAGCAAATACAAACTTTCAATCTCATTAATAAAACGTTATTGTAAATTTCCATTTTATTTAATAATGTTGGCAATATTGGTCCATTTTTTATTGTACGTCTAAAAAATAAATAATAATGGTTTACTGCACAAAATCACACGAACTTTTTTTAAATGCAAAATTTAAACTCTCCGCTTCCATAAAGCAGAACTATTTTTAAAGAAATGTCTGTTTGTGTGACTTTCGAAACGAGGTAAGAGACTCCTAGTTTGTAATAATCGTTGAGAAACCGCTACAAAAGTTCGACGATTAGGTAACCTTCATTGTGGGGACACATTGACGGTATATCTTCTTGCCTCACTTGAATTACGACGACTTTCTCCATAAATTAATAACATATGATATTCCTAAACTGTGAATGACATTGTAAGTTGTTTATCGAATACCTGGTACCGAACTGTCATCCGCTCGACAGTACAGCTATGGACAGGGACCTTGAACTCAGCTGACATGTACGTACGTCTGTGCAGAGTACTGCCTGGTGAACACGTTGCCACGTCTCTCACGCCATGCTTAAGCATGCAATTTTATTTAATTTCACGAAAACGTAATAAAACACACTAATATGTATTTAAACTAATATTAATTCTTTGCTCGATATACCTACTGATGTAATTGTTTTCATAATTTTACTAACGATATAAGAAGGATAACGCGAATAAAATAAGAGAAGAAATATTTTTTGTGAGAAAACTATCAAGTTTTGACCCTATGTTGTATGGACATTTTTTGATCCTGTTGACCATCCCCGACGACTGTGAAAACGACTGCACCCCTTACGCACTGTATATACGATTGAATCGAAAATTTTCATTTTTACTGAGTAAAATCAAAGAGGAATTATATGAATGTCCAGTGAAAGACGTGTTAGTGTCATATTGATTACAACGTCATGAACTTACAGTGAACGCAAATAAAACTCCACACAGTTGGAATATGCCATTTATTCACTGTGAAAGCTTTCTTTTCCACTAAGAACTAATTTTTAATGTGGAATATGAGAACTTTGGCATATCGCAATTACTCGTAATATGATACTTCACCCTATGACAGGTAAATGGCAGGAGTACACAGTCGTACATCTATCTCAAAATTCGAGGTCATTTGGGATCAGCCGTTATTATTCTGAGCGTCTAAATTGTCGAATATGGATGGACACAGACAATCTAGTAAGTGCACAGACTAAATCCCCTTCTTAAGACATTCCATAGCTGCCAAATTCATTTTGATTGCTTAATTTTTCTGGCAGTCATGTTAATTTAAATTGTGTTAGTTACTTTATAACAATCCTATACATTTATTTGTAAGATTTTTATAAGCTACATTTTTAAAAGACATTAATTTTTGTTTACTTCAATTTAATTATAAAACGAGCACCTTAACACTAATTAAATTACTGACCTTACTATTCTCTTGGATTTCACAGACAGTGAATAATGTATAATTTTGCTGAGCACTACACTTTAGTATCTGTTATTGAACTCCATCAGATAACATGTTTAATTAATGTACTATATTTGAAAGTGCCACAGCCATCACGGAAGTATACACAGAGTTATAAACTCAAACCAAATTGATAGGGCTAGAAATTAATACGGACAAAACAAAAGTTTCGATTCGGTCTAGTAAGCAAATTAAAGCACAACCGTCCAATTAGAAATACAGAGATTGAGAAGGTTGATAATTTCATTTATTTGGGTTCTGTTTTAAATAAAAGCAATAATGATACAGTTGATGTTAATGGGAGAGTAACATTAGCCAGAACGACGTACTACACTGCGCGACATTACTTTATAGCAAAAACTACCAATGAGAGAAGTAAACCAAGGATTTATAAAACGACTCTGAGGCCAATTCTTTATGATTCTGGAACTTGGAAATCATAAAGAAAGAGGCAACAATGTTGACAAAGTAAAGAAGTGACAAGGGACTTGAGGGATTCCCTTTGATTGCGTGTAATGTCTACAAGGAATTAAGAGTAAGTTAATGAAATTACAATAAATAAATATATCATTTTCCCTAAGATTTAATTGTGTCTAATGAACGGAATAAAATAGCTTTGAATAAGAGTCAATCCTCCAATAATAATAATAATAATAATAATAATAATAATAATAATAATAATAATAATAATAATAATAATAATAATAATAATAATAAAGTTTGAACATAATATACTATTATTAGAACAAGTTGGAACCTGTTTTAGGTACAGACAAATTAAAAATTAACTGGTACATAGGGTTGCCAACTTTTTTTTAAGAAAATACGGGAGATTAAGGGATCGACAAAATTTCACATAGAAAATGGACAAATTATCCAGTTCCGTTACTAAAAAACAACTTTATTCTACATTCGGCAGCTAGATTTAAATTTAGAGTATTTTGAGACAAATTTTGTCTCGCGTACTAATAGTTGGAATGAACTGCAGTTTGCACTTCTGATTTGATTAAATACGTTGTGTTTCTGTATCGAACATCCGTCCAATTATTGTTTATGAGATGAAATATCCTCTTTGTATGAGCATTACTAAGGACTTGGTATGTTTAGAATAAAACTCGCCAGTTTTTCCAAATTCATAATATTCAAATGGTTTGATTTGAAACGAGTGAGCACTAAAATTCATTTCTGGCAAGCATTACCTTGTACAAAGACTGTACATTTTAGGGAATCTTAAAGTTTATCATATAAATCATCATTCACGGCAAAATCAAAAATGTTTCGAATGAAAATTTTTACATTATGTAAATAAGGAAGAAATATGCTCGAAGAAAATAAAAAATAAAAATACGGTAGCCGGGAGTCTGTTAAAAATTAGGGCCAAATACGGGAAATCCCGGCAAATACGGGAAATTGGTAACCCTACTGGTACACTATATTATAAGCACATAAGAATATTCCATAAATGCTGTTACTATTCTTTATCTATCAGTATATAATTAACGTCAACCTCGTATTAACTCTCTATAGTCTATAATAACGCATATATTTTTCAGACATCTGATTCGCGTCCATCTAAAAAGCACAACTGAACAACACTATTTTAAAGTAATATATTCCAACCCTCTGTGACTATAATAAGCTCTTCCAATTATGTTATGTATATATGTGGACTGCCCATGCATATAGAAATGAATTCTTTCACACTGTCGAGTTTATTGGAAGTGACTTAAGCATTTCCATGTTGATCGATGTCGAATGAAGCCGGTATAATTTCTGTCCCACAAAATCGTTTAATTTTTCTGTTAATAGGCCTATGTTTCGAATAAAGACGTTAACTGTAAAAAAATCGAAGAATTTCTAGACCAAAATTGGATGGAAACAGAGGGAGAATTGGATATAAAGAAGAAATTGATATTGTGCATAAAGAACGTTAAAATTACTACATTTATTCAAATACAAAAATATAATTAGAATGAAATTCTTAGATCCCAGAAGACATTTCAGGAAAAAACGTTTGTTAAAAGGGAAATTAACCTAAGAATAGGTCATAAGACGCAGTGAGATACGAGGCCTACTAAAAGTTATTTCTTAAAAAATCAAAGGCATTGGTAAGGATTTCTAGAGGTGACGCATTAAGGAGCCAAAGAAGAAGATTTGTAACTATCAACCAAAACAGAGAAAGTGAAGTCCTGTAATTTACACAGGCTATTCAGAGTTTCCTTCTGCAGCTGGTATTGTTCTTTCTACTCTCGTGCTTAGAAGGGGTAGAAGCAATGGAATGGGGATAGTTCCGTGCGTGATTTGCTGTAGCAAACATTCATCGTAGCGGCTCTTTTCTGGTAGAAACATTGTTTTCATATTCTAAAGTCTTCACATTATCCTTCAGAAAGAAGAGTCGAGCGGAATGAGGTCCGGTGACCTTGGTGGTCATTCCGGTGTCAAAGCATGAAATGTAAAATGTTCTCATTGGTTGACTATCTACGTGATGCCGCGATGCAAGAAGTAAGCTCACGAAACCATAAGGTTATTCTGTTTCTCTCATTTACCTCACAATTTTTGTTATAAGTATAGCGGGTTAAATGGATACATTTAATCCAAACAATATTTCCCTGAATTATTATAATTCCAGCTGACATACCCTGTATATTCCTCTACTTTGTCGGAATGTAAATCCAGATTGAAGGTATAAAAACCGAAGCTTCAGGCTACTAAACAATTCAATCGTTAATTGCAACGAAACTAGAATCTGTACTTGACAGACAGAGACATAAACTCACTTTTAAATCTCGTGATCAAATTAATTTGAAAGGCTTGGCGTTTGAAATTGAATCTGTAGTCGTACGAAATACCCGTTCATGTTTTGTAGTGTTTCCAGGCATACATCGTCAGTGACTGGAATTATTAATCGGCATTACACCTCTTCCACTTTTGAAAAAGTGAAGCTTAGCTGGAATCCATTATCGCATGCCATTAATTTCCATTAGCAGTGTCTACAATGTTTCCCTTTTTTGTATGTTTCACAGTCTGTAAAATATCCTGCCGTCTCTCGCTATCGAATTCAATCTCTTCATTTTGTGTATAGCAATGAATTAGAAAGTAAAAACCAAACTATTAATATCTTCTTTTATATCTGTCAGTAGTAGTAGACTAGTTACAATGATTCACATTAGATTACAGGTTTGCAAGCTCTAAACCCTGAGAGAGAGATAGATTTGTTGAGTGCGAAAGAAGCCAGCTCGATTTGTTTTGAGGTGGCAGAAAAACTGAAATGTCCATATGATAGATTATCTTCACATAGAAAAAGTATGGGCGCGCTTAAGGCGTAACGCTGCAAGTCGAAAGGTCGCGGGTTCGATTCCCGATGGATTTTCTCTATTCTTGAAATCACTGTGGCCCTAAGGTTTACTCAGCATCTAACAGAAATTATATCAGGGATAAAGGAGTCGGGCACGCAGGACCAACTTCCCTACTGATGTTAATGCCGATTGTATGTACAATTGTGAGTCTTACCCTCTCGCCAACCAGTAGGCCTCCATAGGTGAAAGTTGGTAAAGTCTCTCCAGTATACATTATGGTGTTCCACAAGGCTCAATAATTGATCCACTGCAATAAATGACCTTCCTAAATTCATTAAAGCTATAACAATGTATGCTGATGACACTACATTCTTATGTTCAGGCTCTACTCTGAATGAATTACATGCTCTAACCAATGATATTATACCATAGATGGATTTATGGTTTGAATCTAATGGTTTTTGGCTTAATCAAGAAAAGACTATCAACATGACTTTTACCCTAAATCATGTAATAAAAAAGAACAACATACAAAATTATACCAAATTTCTAGGAATTATTATAGACTCCAGTTTAACATGGGAAAAACATATCGAATATATATAAACAAAATTATCAAGAGTCATATATTTATTAAAGAAATTAGTGATTTGCGTTTCTCAAAATTATTTAAGATGTGCCTACTTTTCGTTCTTTCAGTCGATAATTAGGTATGCCTTAATTTTCTTGGGAAATGGTAGTAAAATTGGGAGTGTCTTGATTTTGCAAAAGAAAGTCATTAGAATTCTCAATCACAGATATTAACTATCATAAATTTATATATATATATATATATATATATATATATATATACACACACACACACACACACACACACACACACACACACACTCACACAACCTAGTCCTTTGCACTCGACAAAATATAGACAATTACTCATTAATAGCCAATATACATGATCATGAAATTAGAAATAGTGAACAAATAAATATTCCATACTGTAGATTACATAAAACAAGTACACATTTTTCTGTCATGGGGTTGAAATTATATAATAAGCTTCCCAGTCAATATTATAAGTTACCAACCAATAGTTTCAAAGCTAGATTTTATAATTGGCTTTTAGTTAATCCTTTGTACTGTGCAGATGAGTTTCTTAACATAAATTCATACGAAATTGTTTTTTTTATAAATAAAGTTATTTACGTTTAGTTACAATTATTACATTAAGAGTGAAGTGTTTTCATTAGTTTTAGAGTTTCAAAATGTTTTGTGTTTTCATTCTAATTAAACGTTACTGTTTTCAATTATATGTGTATTTTCAAATGTATGTGACGAAGCCTATCACTGTATGTTTAATGGCTTAAATTGAATTGAATTAAATTGAATTGCCTGTATTGAGGATAAATGCCCCAACTCTATAAATTCACAGTAACAACTGAATTTTCGCAAATATTCAACTTAAAATATCACCGAAAATCGCTTGTAACTCTCATAATATACGAGTATTTTGAACGTGATTCATATCTTATCAATAAATAACTTACCTCGTCTCTTTCTAGTAATGAATCAGCAAGCACAGTTCTATTTTATTTTTTTCTTTCTAAATAGCCTGTATAATTGAAAAAGCACGTCAATTAACGGACTGAAATTACATTACCAATCATGATAGGGAATATTTAAGAGATTTTAACGTGACTATAATATTACATTATTGTATCCATTACCTCAACTATTAAAATTCACAGAAACAGCTAAAATTCGCGAAAATTCATGTTAAAATATGAACAAAAATCACTTTTAACTCGCATATAACTTAACTGTTCTTTATGTCTTATCAATTAATAACTTGTCACATTCTTTATACTAATAAATAAACAAGCAGAGCTCTGTTGTCATAATATTTTCCCTCTAAGTAGCCTGTGTAATTGAAAATGTACATCAAACAAAGGACTGAAATTGCATTATCAAGAATGATAGGGAATATTTGTAAGAAAATTAAATGTGACATAAAAGACTCATGGCGAAATGTTTTAAGTGCTAATGGAATAATAAGCATAATTAAATATAATGCAAGGATGTACTGAAGTGGAAATAATATAGCTAGGTAATAAGAGAAGGTCTTTTCAATTCCAGCGAATCGGTAAGAGCTTGATAATTACGAAACATTTCTCTCGTGGAATGTGAATGACATGAAAATATTTAGTGATGGCGAAATATTCCTTTTGTTATTTTGAGATACAGTAGGTTCATATAATCGCGTTCACACCGTGTCGCACGTTCATAAAATCAGAACGAGGAAGGAAAACGTAGCTTACCAAACGTGGCATCCTCTCAAGAGTGTACACAGATAACGTCCGATTTTCTCCCTCTTCCGTTGTTCAGGCAACGAAAAAAGAAAAGGTTCAGCAGTTTCAACATACTGACCGACCCACTCCACTATCTCTGGTGATTCATATGTCGGCAACAACTGGAAGAATTTCTTGCATTTACTTTTTGTATCGTTCTTTCGTTGTAATTTTTCATTTGAAGTGAAGTCATTCCATATATTTGCTTAGAAAAGATGAGGATGTAAAAATGCATTATTAGGGAAATAGTAGAAAGAAATGAATAGGCCTATTCTACGTCACAGCCATCATTATAATCGTTTTTAGACCATTGGGTCTATTTGGTTCCATGAAAATCAATGTCATTTTTAATGTTTGTTAATATGTGTCTCTCCAGCGCTTTTTTGTCTTCCATGAGAATTTTTTGCTTTTAATGGGACTGTGATGTAGCAATTTATATGATAATCTGCCTGAATTCATTCTCAATACGCGTGCTTTTCGAATAATATCTCTGTATCGAAATGTAATAGAATGTAAATTAGTTATCTACAATTCTTTTCTAATACCGGTGCTTTTCTGTAATACAATAATCTACAACCAGCTATAAAAATTAGTGAGCCGTCCAGAAATTTCGTTTGTCACTATCGGGCCTATACTAAAGTTAACAAAAACCATTTTCAAGGCAAATAAAACGACTTGCATAAAGTCGCTTTTCGACATAGTCACTATTCCTGCTAATTTTTCACTTCTTGTCGTAATTGTAGAATATTTCGGTATTCTTCCTAAATAGGTATAGTACATATGTATATTTCTGTATTCCATTTTCATGCCTATGAATGGCTTGTTAGCTTTAAATTTATTATGTCTAGACTTTTACGAGCCACTTTGTTCTTTTCATTCTGAGTTTGGCACTTATTTATCTTCAAATAAACAAAAAATTAATAAATCCTTAAAACCTTCCCAAGTTCAGAAATAGACAAGTTTACAGTTATATAACAAATACGGTATGTGATAAAACGTTAAAAATTGTTGAAATGAACTAATAGTAGTTTTTACTTATGCACTGTGTTAAACATTAAGGGTGCTATTCATAGACATTTCGCTATCCCGCGCTACGAGCGTGCTAAACTAGCCCCGGCTATCGACTGGTTACTTGTATAGGATTCATATCATATCATATCGCTAACACTGGTTTATGAATACGAAAAACGTTAGTTCGCTGATCATCCACCAGAAGCCCGCGCTAAGAATGTCTATGAATATGGCCCTAAATCTCAAAGAGGTACTACAATTTTTTTTAATAGCTTCGATGTGTGTTCATTATTCTCAAACAGTTTACTGAATTTTTTAGAATTATTGTTTCGGCGTCTTATTGCTCACACGTGCCTTTCCCACCACGATTAAGGTAACAAGACGGTGGAACAACAAAACAGATAATCTCAGTAGAGAGTTTGAGAATGGCGGATACCACGCCGATACTAGTTACTAAGGTACAGTACCTATTTAAGTTTTAATATTGGACATAGTGCATAACAGAAAGTTGTTAATCCAGTTTAACAACTTGTGACGTTTTGCCACATTTTCTATAACAGTTTTACAAGCGTTCTAAATAAAGAATGAATAAAAGTATATTCTTTTTTTCAATACCAACACAATTGTATGAATGTGAGACGTGGACCACCAGAAGTAAGTCTACAACAGATATGAAATTCATGCAAAAAGAGCAAAATATGCAGAGAAATACCAGAAAAGAGACGAAGATATGTCTTGAACATAATTGTGTGGGTGTGAGACGTGGACCACCAGAAATAAAGACTGTGACAGATATGAAATTCATGAAAAAAAAAGCAAAATATACATGGACATACCAGAAAAAGAGATGAAGATATGGCTTAAAGTCAAACCTGTCGATGAAAAGATCCTCCCGTATATACAGGGATAAATTGAGACTACATGTGGGAAGAATTGTGAGGGTTAGATTGTCAAGTTTACGAGTAATTTTAATGTACCAACCAGCAAGGAAATGTAACCCGGGTCGTCTTTTAGAGGAATTCTCGATGAACAATATGACCGGAACAGAACACTAAGTCAAAAAACCTTTAGTTTTTTATGATGATGAAGTTAATAATAATAATAATAATAATAATAATAATAATAATAATAATAATAATAATAATAATGATAATAATATTAATAAAAATTTTACAATGGTGTGGTATTTTTTAAAAGGATGGAAGATTTATGAATACTAAAAGAAATCATTCGATAGGAACCAAAACAAAGATATAGGAAAGGAAGACCTGATGAAAATTGGATGGACGTAGTAAGAATAAATATGCAACTGAAAGGACTACAAGATCCAAATACACTAGATAGGGAACAATGGAGGTGGGAAAAATAACCACAACTAAGGAAGAGACTATTGAAGTGCTTTGTGTGGAGTGTTGCATTGTATGGAGGCAGAAACATGAAAATTACGATGAAGTGAAGATAAGCGACTAGAAGCACTTGAAATGTGGATATGGAGAAGAATGGAGCATGTGAAATGGGCAGACAGAATAAGAAACGGAGCTGTAACGGAAAGAATGGGTGAAGAAAAAATAATGCTGAACCTGATCAGGAAGAGAAAAGGAATTGCCTGGGCCACTGGCAAAAAAGAAACTGTCTACTGACGAATGCACTGGAAGTAATGGTGAACGGAAGAAGAGTTCGGGCAAAACAATATATATAATAATAGACGACATTAAGTTATATGGATCATATACGGAGACTACGAGGACGGCAGAAAATAGAAAAGACTGGAGTGGAGAATTCTGGGTTTGCAGTGAAAGACCTGCTCTTGGACAGAACAGTATGAAGTTACAATTTTACTCGAGGAATTTTCTTTCCAACTATTCACTTTTGAATAAGCCTATAGTTGTGTTACTGTCGAATAGGTTAAGGAACACGTTCTTCATCTCATAAACATCTACAAAGAAAAGAGACACCATTTTGAGTGCTAGGTTGAGTTTCTTTGTCGCTTACATTTTTATTTTTGTGGAAATTTTAACATCATTATTATTTAAATGGAAAGTGGTTGTGGAATCATGGTGGAAAACGGGAAATCCGCGAAAAAACTGTAAACAATCTTGAATTTTGTCACCAACAATAAGAAAACATTTTATTTTCTTAAGGGGAGTGGGAGTGATGCCTGTTCGATTAAAAAATTTCAGTACAAAAATTTAGTTAAATATTTCTAGGCTTTTAGTTTCCAGAGCGGAATAAAAATGTCCATGCTTATACAATGAATCATTCTGAATTCAGTGGTATAAAAGACAACTAATTGGTTTCGTATCCAAGTGCAAAAAAAAAGGTCCTAACTGATAACCTATTTCCCACTTTGCTAAGTATACCTCATTCTTCAGGTGCACATTACTTGCTACAATTTTCACTCATATGCCTTGTATTTTTTAAAGTTATCTATTCATGTATATTGTAAATTCTAAAGCACAATTTAGTTAAATATTTCACCCCTAGTGAAACAGAAAAAATATTGAATTTTGTTTACCTTTTTTTTTTTCAATTTTTTTTTCATTGCATATATTTTGTTCTCGTGTTATGTGTGTGATATTCTTAAACCCGTATGTCTACTATGTAGAACATAGGCTGAAGAAAACAATGTAAAAAAGTCACGTAAATTTATTCAGTAGTTTCAGAGAAAAATACACTTAAGCTTTAAAAATGTCAACTTATGGAGAACTGTATTAGAAAAAAGAAGGATGTATGAATTACATGCACTGCCAAATTTAAAGAGACCGTTTAAAGAGATTATGTGCAGAAATGCCCCAAACAAAATTTATATTGTTTTGAAGGGCAAGTTTTGTTCCTTTTTATAAACATAAAATAAAAAATCGGATTTTTGAACTCTAATTACTACCTGGTTCCCTTAACAGTTTCGAAATTTATTTCTTACAGTATCACAGTATTTTCTCGTTAAACTTTTCTGAAACAGACAGAAAGAATGGTAACTATCGAGATGATCCCAATTGAATATTTTAAATTTATTGTGATATCTCATGCTAGTGTAAAATACATTATGAACATTTTAAGGGGCCAAATAAAAAGAATTTATACATGAATAGCGCTCTCCATTCCATTCCATTCCATGTCAATAACCGTCCTGGTCACCGGCTGTTCTGTGAATGTTCAATTTATCGGAAAATGCGTTTTTAGACCGATTGTAACATTGTTTAGTCATAATGATAATTGCATGAAAATGAGAACCAAAGATATTTAATTATTACGTTAACTGATTTAATAACAATAATATTAATTTGCGTAACCTATTTTATTGCGTCACGAACACATATAAATTCGACCTTAATATAAAATTAATAGACCAAATTGACCGCGGGTTCAACATAAAGCCGTGCACTAACACTACGGACTACAAATTAATATCGTTCCGTTCTAACAACAACGTATTTATATGTTTGTCACATTAGTAAACTATTCTAATATTTTAATGATGTTGAATCCTGACAAGACCAACTGACATTTATGGTCGATAACGGCTGTGTTGAAATATAACTTCACGCTCAACTCCACTTTTATGATTCCTTTATTTTTTCTTTCCATAAAATTAATGAGGTGGATACAGTTACTCTATACTGACAATGTAATCGCATCATCGACATTTGATTAAATTATTACTCATCCGTAAAATATGCCTGTACGCTTGCCTCAGATGGCCTAGCGATATTACACACATATACGCAAAATAATTTTAACACCTGTAGGACCTAACCTGAAAGCGAAAATATATCAGCAAATAACAAATTAAACAAAAAGTGACAGGGGATTCACAGAAATAAAAAATAACCCCAATGATTACGTCAATACGTCTTTTCTCGTGGTAAACGAGAAAGACAGACTACGGCGGGAATCGGAGTCACAGGTTATCATGATCTAGTCACGGCCATCATGACAATCGCCTAATAGAAATAAGTACATGTTCAAAGTTATAAAAAAAAACAAAGGAATTGCTGTATTAAACTCATGTTAAACATGCATTTGTACATAAACTTGTTCAATGTTGGCCATGAAATGACTAAGAATGTGACGTCACACAGTAGCCTGTCTTTCTTGTTAGCTACGAACATTTTTCGTGGCTAACGAGAAAGACAGGCTACGGCGTGAAACGGAGTCATATGGTTATCATGGTCTAGTCATGACCATCGCGTAATATAACTACATGTTCAAAGTTATAAAAAAAAAACAAAAAACAAAGGAATTGCTGTATTAAACTCATGTTAAACATGCATTTGTACATAAACTTTTTCAATGTTGGCCATGTTATGACTAACAATGTGACGTCACGCAGTAGCCTGTCTTTCTTGTTAGCCACGACCATTTTTCGTGGCTAACGAGAAAGACAAGCTACGGCGTGAAGCGGAGTCATATGGTTATCATGGTCTAGTCATGATCATTGCGTAATATAAATACATGTTCAAAGTTATAAAAAACAAAGGAATTGCTGTATCACACTCATGTTAAACATGCATTTGTACATAAACTTGTTAAATGTTGGCCATGTTATACTAAGAATGTGACGTCACGCAGTAGCCTGTCTTTCTAGTTACGTCGCAGGTATGCCGGAATTTTGTCCCGCAGGAGTTCTTTCACATGCCAGTAAATCTTCTGACATCAGCCTGTTGCTTTTAAGCTAGGGTGACCAGATGTCCCGTTTTTAACGGGATTGTCCCTTTTTTCAGCCTCTTGTTCCCTGTCCCGAGAAGAGTATGCTCGGGATGCCAAATGTCCCTTTTTTTTAAATTGCGTCCCGTTTTCCTAAATGATTGCTGAAATATTTCTTTTGCTTTTATTTTATTTAATAACCACGTAAAACATTGACTAATTCTATATTGCTTCCATGAGACGTCACTGTAATGAATTCAATAAAGGCTATGTTAATCACAAAATGTCATTTCAAAAATGTGTCTTTCATGGAATACTATAGTTTCTTGAAGGAAAGTCCAACACTTCTAGAGCAAATTCACTCATCAGAGAAATATAATGCTGATTGTACACTTCATCTTCATGGAGAATGTTAAGATAGTTAAAAAGGTAATATGAGGAAACAATTTGTTATGAAACAAGTTCAGAATACAGAGACATGGATATAATGTAAGGTCCAATTAACCTGGAGTATTTTAAAGCAGATAAATTAACCTAATTTATCCAGACTAGTCGCAATATAAAAAAAGCCAACAATGACTTAAGCCGAGTATCCATGCTACTCGTCGACCTGGTTGGCGAGTTGGTATAGCGCTGGCCTTCTATGCCCAAGGTTGCGGGTTCGATCCCGGGCCAGGCCGATGGCATTTAAGTGTGCTTAAATGCGACAGGCTCATGTCAGTAGATTTACTGGCATGTAAAAGAACTCCTGCGGGACAAAATTCCGGCACATCCGACGACGCTGATATAACCTCTGCAGTTTCGAGCGTCGTAAAATAAAACATAACATCTAACATCTTCCATGCTATTCTAATATGTACTTGCGTAATTATTAGGCCTATAGTCTCGTTATTGTAAACAGTGGTCCTTATTGCTCACTGACATTATGTAATCAAAGTAATAATGAATGTTTAGATTTAATGTTGAATAATTTTGAGAATCTGGTCACCCTAATTTAAGCACACTTAAATGCCATCGACCTTGGCCGGGATCGAATCCGCAACCTATGGTACAGAAGACCAGCACTCTGCCGACTGTGCTACCCAGGCCGACTTAAATCCAAATAAATCGCAATAACTCATAACGGGATAAAGTCGACTACGTAGGACTCTTGTTGGTACTTCTATACCACATAAAATTAAATTGGACTATTGTTGAATACAATGAAACAGTAAAAACTTTGGTATTTTTTTTAAAACAGCGATCTAAATTGGAACACTCGGGTAACACACACTTGCAAAAAAAAAAAAAAAAAGTATTTTCTCTCCTCTATTCTCTGATTCGTATGAAAGAGTTTCTCTCATTTAGTCTAAAAAGGAATCTTATTCCAATTAATTTATGTTAAGTCTTAGCTGAGAGGCTGCGACGTATGCATAATGTGTGTGCAAATTTATCTGCAATACTTGCAAATTCGGCGGTAATGTTACGCCTTCCGTCCAGTTACTTTCATGTGTGTGTCAGAAGGAGCGAAAAACAATGCCATTCACCGTCAATTCTATTTAAGATTTAAGTTCCATTCGTCTAGAATATATATATATATATATATATATATATATATATGAATAAAATCTACAAATTCCGTGGGATTTGTCTAATTTCTTAAAAAAAAATGTTAAATTCATGTGAAGTCTGCAGCCAGGTAGTGCCACTCGAAACTTCTGTCCAGCAGCCAGATCTTGGGGTCCTCTCGTTTTAGATCGGATTCGCACTCGCTCTTGTGAAGGTACACCAGACACACCTTTCCGATGCCTTGGCAAGCGTCCAGTTCGAAGATCTTGCACATGACGCCGAAGTTGGGGCGCTGCCTGGGGTCGTCCTGCTCGCTGCAGATCTCGATGTCCAGCAGCGTGGAGCATTCCGCATCGCCCATGCTCTTGACGCCGGCCAGCCGTTGTAACTCAGACATAGAGTTGATCTTCATGTTGCCGATAGGGAGCACCTCGCCTTGTGGATATTCTCGACCATGGCTTCATTAAAGATCGGACATCCTCTCTCCTTTCTTCGTGGAAGTTTTGTTCTTGCGAACTTTCTACCCGTGCTCAAGCAGGTACGCTACACATTAAATGAGAAAGATCTCTTCTAACGAAATAGAGTTAGGAAATGATCCCAGGATGGAGGCAGCATTCCCTCGCTGAACCGCTATTCCAATGCGTTGACGAAGGAAATTGATACATCTAGGATCGCCGGTACGGGACAGTAGGCGTGTACCAATTTGGGTGAGTAGATCTTTAGCGTCTCTACACCACGGACCAAAGGTCTCAACTGCAAAAGCGACGAAGATGTAATTTGATGTTAAATGTTCATATTTGCGTCGTTTAGCATGATAAGCGGATTCAGCAGCAGATCCGGCACAATTGACAGAAGATTTTAAATGGGAAAGGGCTAATGTATATATATATATATATATATATATATATATATATATATATAATTTGAAATAGTAATGGAAATTACGGAAAAACAGCTGAACGGATTTTAATGAATGACCCGTCATTTTGAAGCTTAGCATCCAAGGATTTTCAGAAAAATAGTAACTTTCAGTGGAGCGTTAGTTTTCCTACATAATTTTCCTATTTTCCAAAAATCCAACTTTCGTCAGTTTTGAGAACTAATTGCGTTTCAGAATAAAACAAAACACACACTACAATAAACAATAGGCTATTACACGAAGGCCATGACCTGTAGGATTGATGACATATTTAGAGCTCAAATTCAATTGGTTATTAAAAACTTCAAGACTTACTAAAAATAATTTACAGGTCTCATTCTGCGGTGTGTAATTTTCTGAGTACAGCTGTGTATTGAATATTAAAATCCACAAAACCTGAGGTGGTTTGGTGACATTATTACCATTAGAAATGAAATATTTCAGCAACATCTCTTAGCAGGATAAAATGATTTTACCCTCTACATTTCAAGCTCTACATGCAGCAGCTACACCAAAATGCTATGACTATTGTTCGAAAGCATAGCAAACCTGACAGTTTTGTTTTTTAACTTTCACCTGCAATCCACAATGACCTGAAATAGCTATTACTTTACTCCTATATGAAAAACCTACTGATCGTCCTGACATTGTTGCTTGCGTTTCCGCGTTGAAACTCAAAAACTGAAGGTGGATAGGTCCAAGAAAAAGTATTTGGCATAAAAAAAGATTCAGAGGGAGTATGTTTCATTCTTATGGAAGCAAATAACCTTCAAAATGTTTGGTATTCTTCACTGAAAAAAAAAAATCAGAAAAATTTCTATTTGAACGTCCAATGAACTTAGTTTGCAGTATTTGCTGCAGAAGCCCCTAGTTTAATATAAATTATATAGACTTATGTTAAATAATGTTGTACTGATGCATATGTAGTTTCATGTGTTTGCTTTTATTTATATTAATGTACAAACTATCAATGATTATATTAGACGAGTAGGATAGTCTATCTGTCTTTTACTGTCCACATAATCAATCTGTCACAGAGATCAACGGCTTTTCATAAACTACAAATGAATCTGAAGGTTAAATTCGCGCCGTTACATTAACGTCAAAATAATGAATTTATCATAGAATAATCTCTCTACATTACCACTTTACACTTATATATACATTTCCCATTTCGTTTTATAGCCCTACATGAAAGCTACAGATATAAATGCCTGCCTATATAACAGTTGTACTCATGACTACAGCTTCTAATCTAATTTTAATGAAATACCAAAATGTTTTATTGCTAAAGTTTCTATCTTGAAGTAGCGCTTCAAGATTTCTGTGACAATTACATTTAGCTTTTACCATAAACCCATCGTCGATAATGAAAAAAGGAAGCAGGAGCTGATATGCTTTCACATCCCTTTCTCCATTTACTAATTTCAAACACAACCAACTTACCCACCTTAATTAATGCAGGTTATTATATAAAGTTTTAAATTTTACGGCACTGTGGATAATTAGAGGTGACTGTGGGCATTTAATTAATTGAGCAGCCGGTAGAAAGGGTTAGCTAGGGGTGGGGGTTGTGCGAGAGAGGGTTGAAGCCTGCAGGATGTCGTTGACGGGGCTGAAATGATAGGAAAGTTCTTGCTGCAGACCAGATGATTGCAAAGGGGAGTTGTCATGCAGTCACCGACCCGAGCTGTCTCGTCTTACCAGCGAAGATAAATCAGTCTCTGCGGCTAGTTATTGTGGAACTTTACAGCAGAGTTCTGTGGCCTCTGTTTAAAAATGCAACCTTAAAGAAATTCGTCCAGAGCTTGGAAACAATCCCAGTTATACAAAATACAGTGAATAATTAAGCTGAGCTTAAAACTGCCAAAATATAGATTCAACTGTGTGCTAAAAATCTTACAAACATATGCTTAAATGTGCATCCAAAATTTAAAAAAAAGTACTGCTTTAATGCACTTCAGGAAGATGTTGAGATGACTTTTAAATACACTTTTATTTTTAAAAGGTCTGATAAAATATCAACAAATTTCACTCACGTTAATGCAACTGCTTTTGCCGTAGTTTAAATGACAATAAACCATAAGAGTTTTTTTTTTCAAATTTTCTTTTGTCAAGGAACGCCTTTTTCACTTAATACAGGGACATCATTTTATTTTTACTAACATTTTTAATATTAACTTGCCTATACTTCTGGATCAACGCCGTTTGCTACCCCCTTCCACGACTGGAGTTCGATGATACTGGCGTAATATATAAACAAATCACTTTACTAGGTATAGGAGGGAACAAAAGTAGTTCATCCATTTACGTAAACTAGGAAATATTGCGCTTTTGAGTTTGATCATTTTCATTAGGTTTTTGTTTAATCAAAATACAGTACAGTATTAAAAATAAGTGTTTTTACTCACGAACTGAGCTGCCCATGTGGACGTATTCATTATGCAGTATACCTATATTATACTGTCTACAGCACATTAGCGTACAATATAGAAGAATGAAGTTAAATTGAAAAATAATCATAATATGGATATTTAAACATTTTTTTTAAATGGTGGCCGTTCATTTCGATAGAGGCTTCAGTTCTAATGTGCATATTATCGCACTATAGACTATTGTACCTAATCCCAATTACCAGTTTCGTTCTTCGTATTAATAACTCATGTTGAACTAATTCTGTACCTACTCTATAAAAGAGTACTTTACGTACTGTAAATTCAATCTTCACTTCTGCCCGATCCGAAAAGATAAAATTACTCAGACATAGGCCTACTTCTACTGTCTGTCCAAGTGGTTATGTCATAGTGTTGTAGAAAGGGAGGAAATCACGTGACAATTAATTACTTAACGAGGCCCTTTTATTTAAGTTATTTTAAACAGTTGTATAATATTACGTAGACGTCCAATTCCTAACAGAAATTAATGTTCTCAGAAAAGAGCTATGACAGCCCAGCCACTAGCTGGCGAATAAAAGCTGGTGGGGGGAAACCGGGATACGACGTAGCAAATGGACGACAGTACCTGTGCGAAAATGATTCAATATTGAAAGCTCTTTCGTCACTGGAAAACGCGAACATATTTTTGGAAAGTACTGTTTACTATGACCGTAAGGCTACTATGACTGTTTATGCGGTCTTGGATCTGTGTGGAGGACGGTTGAGCTTCATTTGTAAAAGGGGTGGGAGTGAAGTACATTCAAAAACTCAGGTACAATAAAAATTGAAGTAAAAATAAAATGATGTCCCTGTACAAGTCTGTATACTAAAAATGGTTATTCAACGTCGCAGGATATAACTGGGGCAAACTTAAAAAGGGGGGCCCCTTGTAAAATCCAACCAGTAGGCTACTTAACCTAGAGTTCATGTGCTTGTTCAATACATATATAGACCAATATTTTTCTGGTACAGTGTGATGAATTGAAGGGTTCAGAATCATAGTGGGACAAGCGCCATTTACTAAAACCGTAGAAAACAAGGGTTAAAATGAAGTTATTACCATAATTCAATGAAAACATATAGCAAGTAATATAAAGTATACACATTAAAACTAAATGATATTTCAATCTTCATTAAACTATGGTATTCACTTAACTTTAACCCTTGCTTTCTCCGTTTTTAATAAATGGCGCTTGGCCCACTATGACTCTGAACCTTTCAATTTTGTAAGGTAGAGTCTTCATCTCATAATGCAATATTTCTTACGATATTATAAAATACTGGTAAATAAAATTGACGATATTAATTAGAGACTTATTTCATAGAATATTAAAGTATAAAATGTTTTGTTAACACATTTAACGCCGCTGGAATATTTTGTAGGCTATTTAATTTCCTTCAAGACTTCGATCATTTTAATATTTTCTATAAAACACAAAATTTTTCCAAGAAAATAATCTCGTTTACATGATATTCAAAATTATATTAGGAAGATATTGTTTACAATATGGGTAAACGGTGAAGATATTTCAATATTGCCATAACCACAGTAACTTCCATCCCATGCAGACTAATGGAATGAAAATAGTGAACAACTACTGGAAAAGACCACGCAAAAATATTTCCAAGTAGCCTATTTCTTTATACTCATTATTAGACATCTGATCCTGTACACCTTCAGAGAGCAATGAAGTTACTGAGTCTTGGAGGTAGAGTCTCGTTAATCCGAGCTACGCTAATCCGAAAATCTGGTTAATCCGAACAAAATTATTTTAAGGAAAAACCAAATTTATTGTAATTGTACAAAGTAGCGAAAAAAAAGTGTAAATTTACTCAATTTCTTTTCCTTTAAAAATTATGTAAATAGCACATTCAAGGGTACTTAAAACAATCAGTGTTTTCTGTACATAAAATTTACACATCTGTCATACTCATAAAATCAGTAATTTTCTATTGTAATGAAGTGAACCTGTTGGTTGTGGTTCTAAAAATAGCAATAGGGTACTCCCACCTCCGTCTCTCAGCGTTCCTGAATAGCATGCATTGCATTACAGGAAATATTTCGGTTAATTCGAAAATATTGTAATCCGAATAGGCCTTGGTCCCAATTAGTTCGGATTAACGAGACTCTTACTGTATATAACTGGTGACGTCAGTCTAGGGACACCACTTCACTGTCTGTACAGCCAGTGCCAGCGTTTCTGGCGCGTGTCCTTGAATAAAAAGCCAGTCATTGGGCATTAATTGCCAGTGTAGCTGAGAGCGGTATCACTCAACACTGACTGCTTAAAACACTCTTCACTCGATAGAGATAAACAAACTAAATAATTCACACGGTAGTTACGTTTGTATGTTTTGAACTTAGATATAATAAACAGCTCTGCATTTCTTCTTCCAATCACAATGCTAGATTACATCTACTATTGGAATGATCTCACCAATCACACTATCTAGGCAGTGGAGGTATCGTAAGTGGCGGACAGTAGTAGTAGCAGTAGTAGTAGTAGTAGTAGTAGTAGTAGTAGTAGTAGTAGTAGTAGTAGTAGTAGTAGTAGTAGTAGTAGTAGTGGCAAATTTTAACAACACATTAACTACAGAGTTAATTCAACGGCCAACGTATTAAGCCTATAGCTCTCTACCAGTAATAAGGTTCTTTTATGTCTTGCAAATATACGAATCGGTACATTCAGCTTTAACTTCCTTTCCGGAGGCTACCATGCTGAATATTTTATCCTTTTTTTTTTTTTTAAATCCAATGTCTTCTGCAGGTTTTCAAACAATGAATCTCGGATCCTTAGTTTATCATGGAAAATACTAGACCACCGAGGACTATAAGACGATGGTAAATCCAATCTTCGAAACGAAATCTACTGTATATTTCATCGGCAATTGAAAAAGTCTAAGTTACACTTTGGATAGTAAATTATGTCACTGAAAGAAGATGGAAGTCCACCGCTGTGGAATAACGGTTAGCATATCTGTCCGTGAAACGAGTGGGCCCGAATTCATCCTGGTTGGAACAAGTTAGTTGGTTGAGGTTTTCTCCGGGGTTTTCCCTCAACCCATTAAGAGCAAATGCTGTATGACTTTCGGACTTGGACCCTGGACTCATTTAGCTGGTATTGTCACCTTCATCTTACTCAGACCCTAACCATAGCAGTTGATAAAGCGTCGTAAAATAATACCCATAAAAAACAAAATGGAAGATTAAATTGGTATAAATGATGACTCCTGAACAGAATGTGAAGTAGCGTGCTTTACAGATACACGTAGTAACACATGCTTCTTTTCTCTCGTAAATTGCATAACCAGTTGTAAAGAACAATACAGAGAACCGCTTAATGATGAGAAACATTGTGATGAGTTGAGTATCCTGAAATTCAATGGGCGAAACTGATCCTGATTGTTTCGTGTAATTTCGAGCACTAAATACTCCAATGACTGAATCCGTTGTGCGTTTATGTAATATTCAGTGTTTATGCGGACACTTCTACCATGTTAGTTCCGACGCGTTGGACTGCAAACAAAGACGGTGATGGCGTGCATAGTGTTCACTAGTGGGTCGGGCTCATTGCAATGCAATGGGGCTTCAGAATGCGAATCAAGTATCACAAAATGGCGACAACCATTTTAGGTCGGTATTTACGGCAACTGGAAATAGCAAACCAGTGACTGAAATTAGTTATAGAAATGGCGGTGGTAATCATCATCATCATCATCATCATCATCATCATCATCATCATCATCATCATCACTGTCCGGTCGTAGTTGACAGCTTCTCATGAAAACAGCTTCTTAGTGAATTATAGTGGAAAAACACAGCTCTGGCGGATTTTTTTAGGTAAATACGTCTAAATCGAAGAGTCACTAGGGAAATTCAGATAATGGAACCGGGTAACGAAAACAAGGAACAAAAAGTGTAGAATTATTTAAGTCCACAGCTGTGGACTGTGAAACGAGCGGCCTCGGGTTCAAATCCTGATTGAGATAAGTTACCTGGTTGAGGTTTTTCCGAGGTTTTCCCTCAACCAATTGAAGAAGCATTGCTAGATAACTTTCAACGTTGGACGTCGCATTCATTTCGCCGTAATTACTCTTCCACTCTTTCATCATCATCTCCGTTTCTTTCCTAGTTTTCGGGCTTGCCCCGATGTAAAGTCGGCTGCGGGCCAGCGCCGAACTTGGGCTCCGTGGATATGTGGTCATTCGTTGTTGGTGGTAGCGCTATGCACCGTTGGGATCTGTTGCGCGGGGGGGCCTTAGGGCATATATACCATTCCATCCCGGGTAGTACAATTGGCCCACCTGAGCGGCCTGTGTGCGAGGGCAGTTCTAGTCCTTGCCCTTCCCTGAAGGGAGAATAATATTATAGAACAGATAGAAGACTACTTAAGCCTGTGATTTTCTCGTGGTTTTCCAAGCGGCCCGTCCTGCATCTAATAATTATTGAAGAGGATTCAAAATGTTCAAGAGTTTCTTCAGTGGAACGGCGAAACTCGAAGTGAGACAAGTGGCCAATGGGCTTGGAGCTCATATATTCAGTTTTCTCAGCACGAAACTCCCTTCAAAAAGGACACTTTTCGCACATCTTTTTAATATTTCTCCTCCCATTTCCTCCATTCATTCATTCATTCATTCATTCATTCATTCATTCATTCATTCATTCATTCGAGTTCTATAATGTTCCTTCATAGGAAAAGGCGAAACTGGAGTGAGACAAATGGTCAACAGGCTTAAAGCTCACATTGGCATTTCCTCTCAGTCCCTACTTCCCTTGCAAGGACGAGTTTTCTTAATGGTTCTGAGTCCAAACGGCCGTGAATTCGCGATCTTATAACGTCTCCTCCAACTTGAAATATTTATTTAATGTAAATTTATGATATCGTAGAAAAAACATTGTATGATACACGTTCGTAAAGTTAAAGATAAACTTTACGAACTTGTATCATAAATAATTATTATAACGTAATACAGGGACATCATGTTGTTTGTACTAACATTACTAATATTAATTTGACTAAACTAATTAACGGCTGAGAACCGGAAACACTGTTTATTATGCCCTTCCACGACCGGAGTTTGATTATACTGGTGTAAAACACAAACAAATCACTTTGTTAGGTACAGGAGGGAAGAAAGTTAGTGCATCCATTTACGTACCTAAACTCGGAAATATTATGTTTTTGAGTTTGATAATTTTCGTTAGGTTTCTATTTAATAAAAATACAATAAAGTATTAACAATACGTGTTTTTACTCACGAACTGAGCTATCCATGCGGACGTATTCATTATGCAGTGTATATTATACTGTCTTGTAGCACATTAGCATACATTATAGAGAGTGCATTAAAATTTAAAAATAATTAATCAAAATCTCGATATTTAAACAAATTGTTGAAAATAGTGGCTGCTCGTTTCTACAAAGGCTTCAGTTCTTTTATGCATATTATCGCACTATAGTCTATTGTACCTAATTCAAATTTCCGGTTTCGTCCTTCGTACCAGTAACTTATGTTGTAATAATTCTGTACGTACTCTACTGTATAACAGAATATCTTACGCACTGCAAATTTAGTTTTCACTTCTGCTCGATCCGCACAGATATATTTACTCAGACATGCTATTTGCTGTCCGACAGAGTGGTAATTTCTCAGGATCGTAGAAAGGGGGAAATGACGTTACAGTTAATTACTTAACGAGGCCCTTTTATGTAAGTTATTTTAAACAGTTGTATAATATTACGTAGACGTCAAATTCCTAACAGAAAATATTTTCAAAACAGGGCTGGGATAGCCCAGCAGAAGCGGGTGAGGAAACTCGGGATGCGACATAACCAAAAGGACGCACAGTACCTGTACGAAAATATGATTAAGTAATTAATTCTCTTTTTCACTGGAAAACGCGACCATATTTTTGGAACGTACTATACTCAGTCACTCAGTACTGTTTACTGTGACCGTAAGACGACTTTGCATATGCGGCCTTGGTTCTGTGCGGAAGATGGGTGGATGTTCACTAGTAGAAGCGATGGGAGTGAAGTAGATTAAAAAACTCAGGTACGATAAAAATTGAAGTAAAAATAAAATGATCTCCCTGTACTAGTCATGAGGCTTTAGTTGGATTGGTAATATTTACGGCACTAGCAGTACAATAATATGGCATATTATGCTCGAATATCACTAAAAATAAAGGCTGCATATAATGTTGGAGTACAAAATATTTCCTCGCTTTTGAGTAATCTATTATAGTAAAAGGAAGGAGATATATTTATTTCGGGATTGGTTATACAGGTTGTTTCAAAAATAGAGGGCATAATTTCAGGTATGTATTTCCCATATGTAGACAATACAAAAAGTTCATTACAACATGTGCCCGGAAACCCTTGGTTTTCGAGTTATGGCCTTCAAAACAGTGATATTCTTCTCGGAGGTAGGTGCCATGACAGAAGATATTAACAGAGGACACTCTAACAGTTAATTCTGAGGCGAAGGGTTCATTGAGTGTTGTGTTTGGCACTGTACTATGCGACATTTACTCAAATCAGGAGCTGGCAGAAGTGCACTTCATGTACGGTAAGGCGGACGGCAGTGCTGCGCTGGCTCGTCGTTTGTACCAGGAGAGGTAGCCTGATCGATGGATAGCGAGAAGTGGCCCAATTGCTTGGCCTCCACGCTCACCCGATTTCAACCCTATCGATTTCTACTTGTGGGGCCATTTAAAATCATTGGTTTATTCGTCTCCGGTGCCCGACATGGACTCCCTTCGGAATCGAGTTGTGGCAGGTTGTGAGGAAATACGCAATACTCCTGGAATTTGGGATCGTGTTCACAGGGCCCTGAGACATCGATGTGAGGCCTGTATTCAATCAGGAGGTGGACAGTTTAGCAGGAGGTGCACATTTTGAACATCTGTTGTAAAGACAACTACCTGCGGGAAGAAAAACGTTCCGGTGAATATTACTGTTTTGAAGGCCATAACTCGGAAACCAAGCATTTCCGGACACCTGTTGTAATGAACTTTTCGTACTTTCTACGTATGGGGAATACATACCTGAAATTATGCCTTCTATTTTTGAAACACCCTGTATAAACACTTTTTTGTTTGTTTGTTTGTTTGTTATGTGGAGAAGAAGCTTTTTTGACACAGATGTGATGCTTAAAAGCAAAATATTAATGCTTAAAAATTGTATTATGATGTATACGTGTTTTCATTAATTTATTCCGTTGCAGCATATTAGTTAGTAATGATTCAATTTTGACTTCTCTTTCATGGAATTCCCATGCGTTACTTGTACTGCTATTCGCTTGATGTTCTATTATTTTGACTGCGGTTGAAATGAAATTTCCAGGCGCCTTGAGAGTGCTGCAGCTGGGGATATGAATAGTAATGCGTACATTATTGCGACGGAGTAATTACTCTCTAAACACATTCTACTCCAGTTAACAGGGCAAGAATAATATTGAGACATCTCTACTGCAGATATTTTTAACGCGTGGCAAGCCATCCGAAGTCTACCGTCTGTGTAATATGCCAGGAGTTAAACAATTTAATAACCCAGTCATAGTACAACTGACGATTTCACATCAAAGGATCCAAAATTCGATTTCCGACTTCAGTAGTATAATTTATGGAGCAGACTCGGCTAATTTCGTGATACTAAAGTTTTGGTGCAAAAATAAGGTTCAAATTTAAAAAATGAGTGTTTTAATGTACGTATTTTACTAGATTTCAGGAAGTTACAAGTCAGAATTTTACCTCAAGTTTGTACAGTAGCTATAAGCAAGCAATACATATAAACAAAAAAATTTATCACTCTAGAAGGTGTGGTATAATTTCGTAATAGTATAAAGGTATTTATGCTCGACCATGCCGAAATGTACTAATTATACACCTGGTAGCAGTCCTTTAATGCATGTCATTAAAGTACACCTACTCATTAAAGTACAGGTCTTCAGCCAATGATAACTCAGCTTACATGTGTTCAGCCAATGAGAAGTCAGCTTTGTACCGTTATAAAACCGCAAGTATCGACTATTCTCGGATATGCGATCGAAAGAGAATTAGCTAAAAGTCACGGAGGCTGAAATCCAATACTGTCGCAGAAGGTTATGTTCTGTTACTATAATAATTAGCATTAATTGTAAATAATATTCAAATAAATTCAATTTGTCATCTCGTTTTTCAATGTCGAATTCAATAATCAAGGTTATAATATTATAATATTATCAAGTTTAACGGGTTTATACATCAAGGTCAATGACATTATTGTTCCTCGGAAAAAATCAATACTTTCGCGTCTGCGCACATCTCACAATTCACGACCTAGAACAAGGTCACTTCCGATCTTGTCAGATACAAATAAAATGTATACATCTGAATACCGTAATTTCAAGTTAGAAATATGGTCGAGCATAAAAAGTCGTATGAAACTCGCCTATAATGGTAATTAAGAAGCTCGTATGAAAATTATGAAACTCGCTTTCTTAATTGCTATCATTATAGGCTCGTTGCATAATGTACTATTTCGGGATGGTCCTTAAGGGGTTAGAAACAGCTTACACCGGTAAAATGTTTGGAAATATTCAACTTTTTTTCCTCCATTACTGTATCTTGTACAATAATGAAAATTGGTATGCGTAAAACACTGTCCTTCTGCTATATGAAAAAAAAATTATGATTAAAAAATATTTTTTTTTTCAAAATTCAAAATGGTGGCACTTCACTGTGCAGTGATGAAGCGTTTCCCTCACAACTCTTAAACTTGTTAACTTTTTCATGTTCTCTCTCTTTTATTTTATTGCTGAAACTCATGTTTACAATTTTATGTTGTTTCAACTACATTCCTTAATAAAAAGAACATTTTTTTTTATTTTGTGTTAAAAGAGAATACTGATGTTTGACCATTTTTTAAAATGAATTTATTTTTATTAGACAATCTATAAAAAGTAGAGAAGTGATTTTGCATCATATTGTAGATATGACATACATAAATACAGACAAAGCATTCATCGCAAAATGTTGGATAATTTTTTGAGTTATGAGGAAAACGTTTCATTACTGCACAGGGAACTGCTAGCATTTCGGATTTTGAAAAAAAAAAAAATATATATATATATATTTTTTTTTTAAATCGTAAAATTATTTTTTCCATATAGCAGAAGGACAAGGTTTTAAACATACTAATTTTCATTATCGTACAAGATGCAATAATGGAGGGAAAAAAATGTTGAATATTTCCAAAATTGTACTGTTGTAAGCTGTACCTATCCTCTTAAATTAAAATTTTTTTAGGCATATTCTGTCTAATTTTAAATTAAATTCAGATAATTAAAGCTCTTTCGGTATTTTGAAAGACCTCGACATGTTTCATGAAATCAATGATCACAACTGACACACTGAATCTATCTTTCACCATGCTTGTCGTCCTCGGAATTTCGTGAGCAAGATTGCAAAAATCATAAGGCTTATCATTCGGCTTTTCTTTAAGAACAGATCTTCTTTGTTTGGCTTCTGAAGCTGATGCTATTTCGTTGTCTACCTCTTTTAAGTCACTTCAGAGGCTGGAAATGTCATTCACATTGACTGCTGCTTTGGTCCTTTCTAGTCCTTGTCAAACTTTCCAAGAAAAAAGCGAGGTTTCTCTGCGGCAGTTATTCTTCGTTTAACGCATAATCAATTGCTTCTATCATATAATTTATATTGTATTTCTTTCCATAGTTAATCCTGTGATTATTTGCAACCTGCAACATCCATGCCATGCACAATATATCAGAGATGTTCTGAAAAAAACACACACGCACGCACTCACACACACACACACACACACGTTCAATTGTAAGTAATGTCATTAATTTCAGGAAGTTATTCTTTGATATATTTCAAATTAAAGTTGTATGACAATTTTTCTCGTTTTTGCTTCCTTTTCGAGATAAAAATTGTTTTATATGAAACATATCATAGTTTATTTTGGGATAGCCATTGTTTTAATTCCCAATATGCTCACTCATTTTAAGAGAGCAGTGTATTATGAAAATAAATTGCTGAAACAATTCTAGTTTCGTCCTTTAAATGTACAGAAATCTGATCCTAACAAATATAACATTGTAAAGTTCCTTAGTAGAACGAAAGAAAAATTCCGCTCTCTTGCCAAAAAATCCTGCTTAAAAAAACGTTTTAATTATTGGGTACAATTCTTCAGCAAGCAGGGACATATATTTTATTACAATAACATGGAAATTGCAGGGTGATCGCGTGGCAAATTCAGCTTCTTATTTTATTTAAGGATATTTTCCGGCTAAGCTGATTTATGGTAAATTAATTTCAACTAATGAAGAAATCTGACGACAATAAGTAGTATTAATTTCTTAATAGTCTAATTTATACAATTATGCACGTGTCTCTGAATTTTGTATTAGATTTTTAAGCAGTTTTTTCTCATATTTCTCCCAAACAATATGATACCCCTTATTCTACAAAGTGCTTCATATAACTTGAATTTTGTACTTTTCCTATGCCCTATTTTAAAAAATTTTCTTTTCAACGCAATACAAGTTCAGCTTTTCATCAAGCGTCGTATGGCAGGTCTATTTGATATGAATGTTGCAGAGTTTTATCAGTATGGGGTATTACACAAATTCTTTGAGTCAGTAATTTTGATTTCATCGTCGTGGTTCACCAGAATTGCAAATTCATTGTAACTAGCTACTACCTGACTTAATGGAGAGCAATTTTTTTGTATAATAGTCGTGAGCTTTATACTTATAAAAGAATAAATGTACACAACACCGGCGACGGATGACGCAGTCCCAAAGTACATTCATAATGAATAACTTTAGTCCAGCTTAATTACCGGATGGTGCTTTAATTCACACTTCCGTTTGTTGTACTACAAACTTGTAACACAATGTGTTACGAAAATAACTTAGAATTACACACAGAAGTGAAACACAAATCTTCTGGTATTTTATTACTAGATTCCGCAATGCAGAAAAATGTAATTGCATTCTGAAGTGGAATCTGAATAAGCGAATGGGTCGTAAAATATTACAATAAATAAGAGGTAAAATTCTTGTAGAGTAATCTCCCAATTATTTGGATCAACCAAAAGAAGGAAGCATGTGAGGTTTTCTGATATTTGTATAGGCCTAGTGCTATAACTTTAAAGATATCCAAAGCTTCTGATCAACTTATCGGCTCAATCGTCAAGGAAAGCGTCTGTCTGTTGGATCTGTTAGATCGAACATCCTGTCTCGGACGGGACGATTTTGTCTCGGACAGTTCGATGTGACAGTGATCATACATATCCTTATGAGGCTGCAGCATACTGCAACGGACATTCAGCCTCATAAAAATGCGTGTAATCATCTCACAGTGAACAGTCCGAAACAAAATCGTCCTGTTCGAGACAGAATGTCCGATGCAGTATGCTGCCGACCTTACCAAAGCTATTGTTCAGTCCTCGAACAAAGAGATATGTTTCCCTTTTATATTCTTGTTGAAGGTGATCTGCAAATCCTATAATACTTAAAAATATCCGCCATACTAAATGTTACTGCAGCTAAAGTATTGGTTGCATTATGCGTATTAATATGCTTATCGAACAGCTAATATTTTATACCACTAATGAGACATAAAGGTCCTATAATTTTCTCTCTATGCCAACAAATTTATTTTTTAATATTTATTTATTTACTTATTTGTTTATTTATTTATTTATTTATTTATTTATTTATTTATTTTTATTGCTAGTAAGTTTGAAATGAATATAATATAATAAATACTATGAAAGATAAACTAGCCCACTATATTTTATACCACTAATGAGACATAAAGATCCTATAATATTCTCTCTATGCCAACAAATTTATTATTTATTTATTTATTTATTTTTATTGCTAGTAAGTTTGAAATAAATACAAATTAATAAATAGAATGAAAGATAAACTAGCCCATTCCTGAATGAATAAGACTCGTGATCAGGAGGGGATTTCAATATAGTCAACAATAAAATTAAAATTGAGAGTGAATGCCGATTAAATAGTCTTTAATATGTTTAAACCCAAACTATAAATCCAATACAATTTTTGAAATTTTTTTATTAATTTGGAGAGGATTCGTGGTTTAAATATTATTGGAATAAAATTTGTTTAATAATTTGGGATCTTGACACATGCTGTGATAAAAAGCTGCATTGGTTTTACATTTTGGTTCAGACAGACGCAGAGAATTCATATTTTTAGTTCTATATTTATGTATATACCTTTCAAAGTTACAAATTCTACCAAATACGGTCTTAATTGTCTCATATAAAGTATATTTTTTTTCATTACATTATTTATATTATAATATTATTTTAAATACTTTTGGGTGGCTCATTTGACACCAGTAACTACGTAACCGATAATACACAGAGAAGAAACACTGATTGACCTGATCCCCAAAAGAGTATATAACCTTCTAGGTCAGGCAGAACTGGGCGACAATTGTGGCGTTACATCACTCACCCCTTTCTTCCACTCCCGCGTCATTGACTTGGTAGGGGAGGGGATTAGTACTCAGTGTCTGTCTTATGTGATTGCATACGGGCCAGGGATACGTCAAGCAACGCAGGTGAACTGTGGAAGGAGCATTAACGTTTTCCCCACTTTTCCACCCCTCTCTCGCCAGTTCTGTACCCCTGTTCTAGGTCGTACTTTGTTGGCTTAAAGGTGGAACTTGTATGTAGTTTAGAAACAATTGAGGTATTTATGACAGCACATTAAAGTTTACCCAAAAATTCTACTTCCATATCATAGATAGGCCTACGTACAAATTATAAAATTATAGAACATGTTTAGTACCTCAACACTTTTTTAAAATAGCTAATCATCCTCCGGCCGCATAGACAATATAATTCTGTTCCATATTCATTATTTCTAAAGATACGCTTTTTGAATTTGTCGATTTTCATTCCTGAATAGTTTTGTAAATAATTCTGAAAACTGAAATGAATAGACTTCAAGACTTTGAACGAATCTGAAATCTGTCATACATCAAATGCTGAGAAGTAATCAGTTATAATAATAATAATAATAATAATAATAATAATAATAATAATAATAATAATAATAATAATGTCTTCGCAGTACTTGTTGCATCTAGCATTACTCATCTTGTAGATAGCCTCAATACCTTGCAGCCCCAGTTTTTGTCTCAAATAATGTGGCATTGAAAGTAATTTGGAACATGCTCAGAACAAAGCATAGAAAATGTGTTCTATTACCTGACAGGTACTACTGTGTGAATACATAAAATGGAGGACATTCGTTTCAAGAGAAAACAAGTCCATAATCCAATTTTAACTAATAACACAAAGCCCTTGTATACGCCGCTACAAATCCTATTACAACTGTGTGGCCTGCATAACGAATAATGACAAGGGCTTAACTTACAGTCCGAGACAGAACGAAACGTTGGATATGTTCACTTCCTCACTGTAAGCCGTATAGAGAAAATACTGTTGTTGTAAGAAATATACCTATTTTAATATTTTCAACACAGATAGGCCTACGATCTTTTAATATGTTTGGCATTAACCTTTTGAGACTTTCACCTCTTATTTATACTTGATATCTTCGACGTTTCGAATCTATTGACAGGTTCCACCATCAGGACAATACATACTGCGGTGGATGTGTTATAATTATCTGCCTAATCAAAACACATAAACCAGGCATAACAAATAATTTGAATGTATAGGACATATTCACTCGTACATGTTCCACCATCAAGGAAATGTAAATACTCTGCTGGATGCGTTATGTTTGGCTAATCCAATAATAATTGAACCAGTCGTAAAGTAGGCTATATTCCAAGTTTCAGACTAATTTATATGTTCCATTATCAGGGAAATATAATACTCTGTTACATTCGTTATGTCTGACAAATCCAAAAAGTGAACCAGGTACAATGTAGCCTCTTTTGGACTTCCTATCTCCAATGCTTCGAAACTATTTACAGTTTCATCATCAGGGAATATAATGTATATTCTATGTGGAATGCGTTGTATCTGTCACTCCAAAAACACGTTAACCAGGCATAACGTAGCTTGAACTTGGAAGTTCAAATGTTTCGGACATAATTACTCGTACAGGTTCCATCATTAAGGCACTGTATACTTTGTTGAATGCCTTATGTCTGGCTAATACAAAAAGTGGTCCAGACATAACGTACGTTTGCACTTGATATCCCCATCGCTTCGAAGCTATTTACAGGTTACACCATAAGAGAAAATGTACGTAATTTCTAGGTAATCCAAACAACTGTATCGGGCAAGACTTCTGTGAATTACAAGAATTGTGTCAGGAGATACAATTAATGACAACTTTTCAGAGAATTAATATGTGCACTTTATCCATTGTAATTATGTCATTCTTTTGAAATGACGCATCAATGTTACGACACGTTTCTTAGAACGTTTATAGTATTTCGCGCAATAATGAGATTTTTCATAAATTTCGAAAAGAGAGCATTCTGTAAGTATGTTGTATTGCGTAAATTGTTTCATCCTTTACTTTCACTGTCCAACGAAATTATCATATTTCAAACGTCGCAAAAATTGAAGGAATGTTATTGTCAATATTTCTAATCTCCTATTTAAAGCCTCTGTTACTAAGCACCGCTGAAATTGGTGAGAGCCAGATGACATTTTGAAAAGAGTCCGATGATTGGCTAGGGGATTACCTAACATTCTTCCTACCGCTAGAAAAACTTGTTAAAAATTAAATACGTGATTAGGGCATTAGGGCTGGAATTCAGGCCTGAGATCAGCCTTAGCATACGAGTAACCCTTGTTAAACACAGACCACATCTCTACCCGTTGAAGATCTCGGCGAAACTTGTTTTCATGTCATAGGACGAGAAGAGTTGTGACATCACTGTCTTACGAAATATAAAATAAGTCCTTTTTTGAATGAGAACGGTTCTGAAAAATTTGACTTATAATTTAACGTTCACATGATAATTTATTTCTGATAGTCATAGGAGGTAAAATTTTTCGCCTTCTAGTTTTTTTCACTTTAGAAATTAAATTCGCAGAACTGTTCGACTCGTCAGGAAAGAATTCGTCTATTATTAATGCAAATGTTAAAGCATATTAACCTTATAAGAATATATAATTCGTTTTAGTTATTGACTAAAACATTTAGAAAAATATTATTATATTGAATATTATACATTATTATTCACGTAAAATGAATAGCTTTGGAAGTTTTGTACTCGCTTTAGTCCAAGGAATGGAATTTAATATTCTAACACAACAAGACAAAGTATTCTACATTTATGCGATACTTCGTTCTGTGGTAATAGAAGCTAACTGCTCCCTAGGGAGTAATTTTCTGCAATGAAACGACTCCTCTATACTCAAGGCAGTAATGGCAATTCCCATTTAAAAGGTTTCGCTTGAACTTTCCTTTAAACAATTTAGCATCAATACATAATTGTCTTTCAATTAATTACCTGAACTAATTGAAGACAATTCATATTTAAATGATAAAGACCGCATACTCGCAACACGTATTTCATTAAATTTGGTCATCAATTATTATCAATGAAGAATACAGAGACCTTTAAGAAATAGTTTCTTTTAGTTACTGGATCTGTTTAGTTGAGCAAGATGTTAGTTTGGATTAAACGTCTCAAGAGTTAATGAAATGTTTGAGAAACAGTTTGAACTATGGTATCACATATTACTTAAAATTTAATATGACGTGGAATGTTTCAGTAAGATTTAAGTTTATAAACTTACACTGTATAATAAAATTGAGAATATATAGTGAACATACAAGTATTTAGTATTAGTATTTTAATGAATAAATGAATGAATGAATGAATGAATGAATGAATGAATGAATGAATGAATGAATGAATGAATGAATGTGAGCCATGATGTCCCATGTTGGACACAGGCCTCCTGTGATGGGGTTAGAACCCCCTCGACAGGGATGGCTCAAGTGTACTCGCTTGGTGAGCCAATCCAGGCGAGCTTGTCGTGTATACTACTTTTGTGACATGGTTAATAACCCTGTTCAACTTTAACTAGTCTCAGTACTCTGTTCTTTGTTCATTTTTTTTCTTGCACTACACACATTATACTGACACTGGCACTTTGACAAACACTGATTGCTATTTACACTATTTACCTGACACTTTCTCAACATTGACTTTACTATTTACAAAACTTATCTTACACTTTCACTAATACTCGCTTTACTATTTTCACTAATACTGACTTTACTATTTACAATATCTTAACACTGATTACGTTATCTATTTACAATGACCTTCCCTAGTTCTTTCCACAAAACTCTTTCTTTGCTGTCCTCGACCATTGTTTCCCCACCTATTTGGTAAACATGTCAGACCATCTGAGCCGTGGTCTTCCCTGTCCTCTCCTTCCGACGTAGGGGTCCCACATCGTGACTGCATGGGTCCATCTTGTCTGATGTAGTCTCGCCACATGTCCCCCCCCCCCAGATCCAGTTCGTTGCCGTGGCTCGTTCTGCTGCTTCAGTAGTGTTCGTCAGTCTTTGTAGTGTTTCGTTTGTCATTCTGTCTCGTAGCGTGGTGCCCAGTATTTTTCTTTGCATCTTCCTCTGGCATGTTTGCATACTTGAGCGTTGTCTCTCGGACAATGTCCAAGATTAGTATTTATTGCTACATAAAATACAAAATAAATACGTATTATGTACGTAATGCACATCCGTATGAGCAAGCTCGTGTTCGGGGCGATTTCTATAAATACCTATTTTGTACTAAAGAACATAACAAAGATTCAATGAAATTACAAAACTAAAACCATTATTACAAAACAAGATAAAAGTGCAGAATCAAGTCAAGAACAAAAAACAAATTGAAATGAATAAATAGTTTTTTAAAACTTAGAAAAAGAAAAAAGGAAAAGGGTACTAAATAATTTGCTTAATTTTTTTCTTAAATTTATTAAACTCTAAATAACCAATGTCAGGATTTATTAACAAAATAGAGTTGTATAAACTTGGCCTGTAATTAATTCCCGTGCCTGTATAACTTACAGGTTCAGTTAAAAGACATCTCAAATTTCTTCTGGTAAGATTAACATGTTCTTCTTTATATTTCAGACGATTTTTATGATAATATTTTAATAATGTATATTTATATAGGCATTTCTTAAATTTTGGAAAAGCTTAAATTCAGAATAAAATAAATTTGTTGGGTAATGAATTGACTTGTTTAAGAAAATTATAATTATCCGCCGCTTTTGAAGCAATATGAGCGAAGATAGTGCAAATATTGTTGCTCCTTCCCATCCGATTATATCATACTGGATGACAGATTGAACCAAACCTAAATAAACTAATCGTAGAAGAATTACACATTTATTCATTGTTTTACGAAGTATGCTACACAAAGAAGACACATGTTTATCCCACCTTAAATGGTGGTCATTAATAATTAATAACTACTTCACTTGCGTAGATTTCTTCAAAATAGGACATTTATACTGTACTACATACAGAGAGATTCAGACCATCCGTAACAGTCATTTATTTCGGAAACTAGAGCATTAAAACTTTCGAAACAAAATATTTATAACTAAAGCACATGTGAACTTTCAGTTGAGCTTGATTTCATCAATCAGTCCTAACAGGAAGTAGGGTCAGTGGCGTATTATTTTAAAATTTCAAATGGGAATCGGGGTCAAATAGAGTACCATTTGATAGAGCTCTTCAAAACAAACAACTTTCATAGGAAACGTTTTCATCAATTCCTACTCTTTCAATGAGAAAACGTACGAAAAGACAATGTCATCAATATTGAGAAATGTTACAATACAAAAATGTAAACAAGACAATTAATGTTGATAGATGTTACTGAAAGAATGGACAATGCCATTAATTTTTACAAGTGTTCAAACTGGCCAGGAGATCGTGCAGGCCATACCACAGGACCGCATCTGTTTGTAGCACGTAGGAAGTATTTGTAATCACTCTTAACTTTTAGGTACTTAGTTTATTAGTCACAAAAGTAATTGCAAAACTAGAAAAGTGTACATATGTAGGTATAGGAAAACAAAACACTTCCTTCTTATTGTACATTGTTGGGCAAGGCCATCTGAACTTATTACCTGGCTAACTGCAGTGTACATGTATTGTAGACCTGGCCATAGATACAGTATTGCGGTGACTAAAGGAAACACTGCTGAGCAAGCAAAAGGGAAGGGGTAGTTTACTTGTATTCACCCCTCGATGGTGCTGCCGGCCACCAGGTCTACACTCAGCCAGGTAATTGTGCGTGTGTACTATGCCAACATTAAATATACTTATCTAGTTTACATTTTCTTCTCGTAAAATTTCTCAGTATTAATTACATTATCTTTTTGTGCGAGATCGTGCGTATTTGCTTGCTTTTCGCACAAAACCAATACGCGGTAAGTGTGAAATACCACATTCAGCATTCCCAACGTAACACACATAACAATTTCCCTATTCTTACCGCTTAAGCGTCATATTCATTTTACTGCTTTATGCTTTTAACATATTATTTTTAAAGACGTTCAATATAGTAATAATTATAAATTGGAAACTTACCACTGCAATTTCACCTAAATTGCACTGTTAATTATTGCTTTTAAATATTTGCAAAAATTAAGTAAACTCTACAATACCACAAAAGTTACTGCATTTGTAATGCAAGTAACATTAAGGAAGCCGTGAAAAAATCAACAAGATTCCAAACTCATCATAGACTGGGGGAAAAAAAAAGACAGACGTATATCACGGCCTGCTGCAGTATAGTAAACACAGAAAACATTTTATAGGAACAATGTTGAAGATAGATATATTTGTTTTCCAAAGTTGCCGTCATTAAACAGAAACCAAGATGGAGATTTCATTGCAACTAATTAGAAATTCCTCTTTCAGGTATGTAATAAACGATCTTCGCACAAAATAATGGACGATACACGAGCGGTATGTTTGTTTTGATGTTGTCGGAAATTAAAAAAGCTCAACTACGTTTCGCTTTTTCAATCTTTTCCTCGAACATGAAAATGTCAACATACCGCTCTTGTAACGCATATTACTATTGTATCATTGAAAGAGTAGGAACTGATAAAAACGTTTACTGTGAAAGTTGTTTGTTTTGAAGATCTCTATCAAATGGTACCCTATTTGACCCCGACTCCCATTTGAAATTTTAAAGTGATACGCTACTGACCCTACTTCCTGTTAAGGCTGATTGATGAAATCAAGCTCAAGTGAAAGTTCAAATGTGCTTTAATAATAAATAGTTTTGTCTCGAAAATTTTAATGCAGTAGTTTCCGAAATAAACGACTGTTACTGATGGTCTGAATCGCTCTGTATACTGTATAATGGGCCTGAAAAGCTATGATTTTTAAATGAGTGTCATTGTAACCGAAATGTATAGTGCAGGAATAATTATATTATCCGTCAAAGAGCGTGGGAAATGTTACAATTTTTACCACTAAATTAGGCATGAGTTTCAGTATTTACGTTTCACTGTCATTTGCAAACACTGTAAATTAAGTTGACAAAAAATATGCTTTAAACATTTGCATAGTGTGTACATTAACATGTTATTATCCTCACCAAACTTCATTAATTATACGTACAACAATCAGTCATTTTCGTCTGTATTACGCCGTTTACAAAATACACGCTTTCTAAATTATGTTCTATGTCCATACTTTGAGTCAACTTTTCGCTACTCCCTTTCCTGGCTTCGTAGAACAGGTTTGCAACTTTAATGACTTCTAAAGCTTTTCTCACAGTGGGAGTTGGCTCTTCTGATTTTTCTTCTTTCTCCTCTTATTCCTTCATTTTCTCGCTTTTCTTTTTCAGGATCTTCATGATCATCCCGAATCTTATTTATTATCAGACTTCTAATGTTGGGGACCGATTACAATATGCAACTCCAATATATTACATTACAATAACTGTAAAATTATTTTGTGCGAGATCGTGCGTATTTGCTTCTTTTCCGCACAGAACCAATACGCGATAAGTGTGAAATACCACATTCAGTATTCCCAACGTAACACACATAACAACTTCCCTCTTCTTACCGCTTAAGCGCGACATTCATTTTACTGCTTTAGGCTTTTAACATATTATTTTTAGAGACGTTTAATGTAGTAATAATTATAAATTGGAAACTTACCACTGCAATTTCACCTAAATTGCAATGTTAATTATTGTTTTTAAATATTTGCAAAAATTAAGTAAAGTCTGCTACTCCACGAAACTTATTGCATTCCTGATACAAGTAACATTAAGGAAGCGTGAAAAAATCAACAAGATTTCAGATGCCGATGTTATTACTGCAATATGTTATATAAATAATAGGCTATTGTTAAAATATTAAAATGCAAAATAAATCATTACATAACCTTACCGTTTGTTTTAGTTCGCATTTATAGACTGGGGGAAAAAAAGACAGACGTATATCACGGCCTGCTGGAGTATAGTAAACACAGAAAACATTTTATAGCAACAATGTTGTAGAAAGATATTTTGGTTTTCCGAAGTTGCCGTCATTAAACAGAAACCAACCTGGAGATTTCATTGCAACTAATTAGAAATTCGTCTTTGAGGTATGTAATAAACGATCTTCGCACAAAATAATGTACGATACACGAGCGGTATGTTTATTTTCATGTTCTCGGAAATTAAAAAAGCTCAACTACGTTTCGCTTTTACAATCTTTTCCTCGACCATGAAAACGTCAACATACCGCTCTTGTAACGTATATTACTATTACTATGAACAATAGGCCTATAAATTATTAGAGGAAAACCAGAAAAAAACTAGTTTTTGTAAACATACATTTCGCACAATAGAGGAAATCAAAATATTTTGAATTGATAATGGTATGGACCATAACATTATCCGTTATTAACCACAAATCTCTGATGACCCATCGGTAATCGAATTCCAAACCTTTCGATAAGTAGTCATTTCCGCATTTTACTACATCTGGTCTAGACACAACAGTACTTGAAATCCCTATGTAGTGTTCGGAAACAGATGTGTTACCGATAACAATTTGTGGAGGCAATAACAAAACGTTTGTCGTAATGCGTCATAAAATCACTGCGCAATAAAACTCAAGCTTCGAGTGCGATTCGAATATACAGACTCTATCATCAACATTTGAGATATCGTTATGATACTGTAAACAGAAGCTATTGTTGCTGGAGAAATCAATTGGAAATGCGATTATTTCGTACCTATTGTGTTTTTACTTTATACGAGCAACTACACGAGATCTGTAGCGAAACTCGATTTAGACGTTTTAATAAAATTTTTAGGAATTGTTCATCTTTTTGTGAGGTGACAGGTTTGCTGTTGGTTTGGTTTTAGTTTTCTTCTGATCTGCTATATTCATGACTGCAAAATAATTGTGTAGGAATTAGCCAATCCTGGTAGGGGAAACGACAGTACAAGAATACCTCGACTAATTTTTAAACGTAAGTATCACTGGCATCGGGACTCCAGTGTAAAATGTTGACTCTTTCATAAATCAGCTAAGAGTCCAACTTCGTAACACTCTAATTCATTCATTCATTCATTTGAAGACTACAGGGGGACACACAAATTCCACAATTTGGGAAATCTGGCCGACATCTACGGCTGACCACTAGGATCCAGAATACAAAGCAGAGGTTAAATTAAAAATAAAATACAATATGATTTGCGGAGAAAATGCGGAACAATGATAAATTTAAAAATAAAGTACAATTTGATCTCGGAGAAACATGAGATGAAAGTATATTGAAGAGTAATGAAATGAAGTAAAAAAAATAAATTACGTAGTGTTATACAAGTGATTGTGTAAAATGGATAATGAATCTCTCATTACCATTAGGCAAATTTTTTTAATGTCCTCATCAAAGCCACAATTGTCGTAAGTCATAAGGATGATTGTATCATTTAATTGAGTATAATATTACTGCAAACTTTGGTGTTTTCTCTTATCAAAATCGCTGAAGGATAATTATCACCACGGATTACAGTCGTTCTTTCCTACTTTTCCATTAGGAACAGCAATAAATTTTGCAGTAATATACTGAATTAGATGGAGCCATCACCCTTAAGAGAATTGTTTCTTTATTTTTCACTTGTGCTTTATATTTATTGAATTATTAACTTATTTATTTATTTACGTATTTAGTTATATATATATATATATATATATATATATATATTTATTCATTTAATAGAATTATTTATAATGACAGAGTTAAAATCATTAGGTCTTCTCTTCCACTTAAACAGTATAAGAACAAAAGGAAATATAAAAATGACAGCAATACAGGAACAATATATAATTAATAATAATAATAATAATAATAATAATAGTAATAATAATAATTGTATATTGTATTGTATTGTTTTCTTTACCTGACACAATTAGGAACATTAAATTCAGACGTTTCATATGGGCAGGGCATGTAGCACGTATGAGCGAATCCAGAAATGCATATAGAGTGTTAGTTGGCAGGCCGGAGGGAAAAAGACCTTTGGGGAGGCCGAGACGTAGATGGGTGTATAATGTTGAAATGGATTTGAGGGAAGTATGATATGATGATAGAGACTGCATTTATCTTGCACAGGATAGGGACCGATGGCGGACTTATGTGAGGGCGGCAATGAACCTGCGGGTTCCTTAAAAGCCATTTGTAAGTAAGTAAGTAAATAATAATAATAATAATAATAATAATAATAATAATAATAATAATAATACTTACTTACTTACTTACAAATGGCTTTTAAGGAACCCGAAGGTTCATTGCCGCCCTCACATAAGCCCGCCATCGGTCCCTATCCTGTGCAAGATTAAGCCAGTCTCTATCATCATCCCCCACCTCCCTCAAATCCATTTTAATATTATCCTCCCATCTACGTCTCGGCCTCCCTAAAGGTCTTTTCCCCTCCGGTCTCCCAACTAACACTCTATATGCATTTCTGGATTCGCCCATACGTGCTACATGCCCTGCCCATCTCAAACGTCTGGATTTCAAGTTCCTAATTATGTCAGGTGAAGAATACAATGCGTGCAGTTCTGTGTTGTGTAACTTTCTCCATTCTCCTGTAACTTCATCCCGCTTAGCCCCAAATATTTTCCTAAGCACCTTATTCTCAAACACCCTTAACCTATGTTCCTCTCTCAGAGTGAGAGTCCAAGTTTCACAGCCATATAGAAGAACCGGTAATATAACTGTTTTATAAATTCTAACTTTCAGATTTTTGGACAGTAGACTGGATGATAAGAGCTTCTCAACCGAATAATAACACGCATTTCCCATATTTATTCTGCGTTTAATTTCCTCCCGAGTGTCATTTACATTTGTTACTGTTGCTCCAAGATATTTGAATTTTTCCACCTCTTCGAAGGATAAATCTCCAATATTTATATTTCCATTTAGTACAATATTCCCGTCACGAGACATAATCATATACTTTGTCTTTTCGGGATTTACTTCCAAACCGATCGCTTTACTTGCTTCAAGTAAAATTTCCGTGTTTTCCCTAACCGTTTGTGTATTTTCTCCTAACATATTCACGTCATCTGCATAGACAAGAAGCTGATGTAGCCCGTTCAATTCCAAACCCTGCCTGTTATCCTGAACTTTCCTAATGGCATATTCTAAAGCGAAGTTAAAAAGTAAAGGTGATAGTGCATCTCCCTGCTTTAGCCCGCAGTGAATTGGAAAAGGATCAGATAGAAACTGACCTATACGGACTCTGCTGTATGTTTCACTGAGACACATTTTAATTAATAATAATAATAATAAAAGCAAAATGCAGATACGTTTTAGGTAAGATTAGTCCATGGTACTGTGTGTGTCTTAAGGACAAGAGGCTTTGAAATGGATAGTAAGTCCAGCAGCCCTTATTTGCCATTTTTGGAAAGTTTAACCCATAATATTACAAATTAATTTCTTAGTCAGTCTCTTCCACTCCACTCTGTACTTTGCATTTCTTAATTATGGATTGCCTAAAAATCGATTTTAATTCGTCAGCCCTTCTTGTTATCTAAATTCCTGCTCTCCTATGGCCTATCCTCGGCTGCCAAGCCGTGGATACATCTACTGACGTTCCACTGAACTACGTAACATAGCCGCCTGAATTTAAATCCCGTAGTGGCGGTTATTATGCCTTGAATTTCCGTTCCTCTGTTCACACGCTCAACTCTTACCGACATAATATGACTATACAATCGATTCTCATTTATACAGGATGAATCGTCATTTATTTTGGTAGATGATTCCTTTAGTAACAGGCAACAAAATACCATTTTGCTATGCTTTGAATAGTGTTCCAGGAAAACGTGCATTTTAAATAGATGAGATGTGCAACTTTTTCATTTATGTTTGCTGTTCGTTATTGTGTATGATTAGACCTGATTAATTATTTGAAGATAATTCTCTAGAATTGAATATATATATATATATATATATATATATATATATATATATATATATATATATATATATACTATATATATATCCTATATTTTTTTTTCTATTCGTATTATTCATATTTTCCCCACAATATATCCAAATTACCCCACATTTTTACAATCCTGTACAACTTTGCGGGTAAATCGGATAGCTCTATTGTGACTTCTATTACAGTTATTCTCATTTTATAAAATTTCTATTGCTTCTTCAAACAAGAACAACCGTTCATATTAATATTAGCTATAATGTGGGTATATTCCAAGAAAAATGTTGAAATTCTTAAATTATTCTAATTACCCCTCTTTAATATTGGGAATTAAATCATTACCTTTTCCAAAGTAGGCTATGAAATATTTAATATAAAACATTTTTTTTTCTCGAAAAGGAAGCAAAAACGAGCAAAACATATTAAACTTTTTGTTTGAAATATCTCAAAGAATAGCTATTTGAAATTAATGACATGACTTACGATTCAGCCTGTAGGCCTATATTTATAAAATCGACAACGATACATAAGTGCCAAATTGTTTAACATAGCCTATACTGGAAGTGTGTTCGTCTAAAAGCCAAAAGCCCTAAGTATGCAAATCTAGTGAACATTTATTAATACATATTTTACAGTATACTTTCTCTCTATTAATTATAGGACAAACAAGGAAAAAAAATAGAGGGATCACATTCTGAAGAGAGTATCGCTCCGAAGTTCTTTAGCAGAATTACTAATATTTAACAAAGTTTTCCTTCCTCTCCAGTATATTTTTCTTTCACAGTCAGATATATTATCTAATCTTACTCCTTGATTGAGTAATTATCTATAATTAAGGTATTTGCTTTCATTTTCAACAAAATTCATGTAAGACTTAGACATAAAAGAAGCAACTTCTATTTAATAGCATTCACTTAATGAAGAGATTAATTTTTGCACGAATAACACCAAATGGAAAGCCGTATTTATGTAATATCTTCCTCTCGACATACACTCTATTTATTTCACAAAATATATAGGCCTATTTTCTTTAATTAATGAATTTATCTTAGAATTCGGCTTTTATTATCAAGAATAAAATGTTGAATTAAATAAGTTGAAAAATAAATTCTGCGCTGAATCAAGGTTACATCAGCGTGTAGAATACGTAACCCAGTTTCATGAATAAAAAAGTACAGTTGTGTTGACTTGGATTATTTATTTTTGCTTCGATTTGCAAATATAGAGTATGGGTCTATGATAAGAAATATAATGCAATATTTTCTCTTCACATGGAGTGACATTTCGAAATTAGTCCAAGCTCACAACAAATTTTTCACTATGGCTCACTCAATTTGTATCGTGTGTGTCTATTATCACTTTAATACCGCAGAACTTGGGATTACAAATCAAACGGGTGTTTACACAGGTCTGTAGGTGCTCTCGATGTCGAGATATTACTGAGACAAGTTGCACGGAAAGGCTAATTGTATATACAACTTCAGCGTCTTATGCTCGCAGAGAGTGGGGTAACGGCATTAGGCAGGCATGGTCACACTAATAACAGTGGTTCTTAATCGAACTTCTAATAGCATCCTGCTGTGGCTAATAGCCTTGTCACAGGAAGCATTTTAAATTCTGTAATTTTTTTGGTTCACCACGGATTCCGGAAAGGATGGGCATACTCGGTGGAGTTATACAGAGTTGAGCAGAAAAAAATAGTAGAATATAAACAGACCAGCACATTTAAGTAGTACAGCAATTTATTGGAACATATCGTGAAAACATAGATAGTGGTGTGCCATTTAGTCATTACAGACAACAGTTACTGTCTCTTGAATATGACACCGGGTAAATGACCACCATTACATTGTACGGATTACGTCTGTGCTTGACGGGCTTCCTCCATTCGCACAGGGGTCCATTGTGACCTTGGACGTTCTGACTTTTCATCTAAGTCTAGAAGCAGTGGTACGAAATTGGTTCTCCCATTTTATGATTGTTCCGTGATCAGGAACTTTACCGTGACGTCTCATGGCAACGAAAGATTCTTTGAACTGTAATGGGAGACTTGTTATTTGTTAAGTAAGTTTCCAGAGCGAAAGACCGACACTCTACAGTTCACGCATCCATAACTGCAAATGGCAGATCTTTCCCCAGTTCATTCCACATACATATCCCGTGTAAGCGCAGACAATGCCTCTGTACCATGTAACTCAAATCAGACTATTCTTTCTACGCAACTTTGTGTTCTACGTCAAACATAATTTTTGTTATTTTTTTTATATAATAGAATAATATAATGGGATAAAAGTAAGTTACAATATTCACCACTATTATTAACAATTATGGTTTTTAATTAGGGATGGCAGCACTGTAGTATACGTATTCACCAACGCCTTTAGCGCAATGTATTATAATTAATTGTAATTATTGTGTGTAATTAAGTTACCAGTGCCACCAGGTGTTTGTCCATTTGCAGTATGAATAAAAACATAAAAAATATCAATATAAAAAAACGAAAAATAAAATCGTTGGCAGTTGAAATTAATTAAACTTGAATCAACAACATGTTTTCGAAATCTTCATGTTTTATTAATAGATGACACTATATATGGTACATCCACCTAACTTCATAACAAAAATTATGAAAGAAATGGACGTAGACAGAATAGTTATAGACCACCGATATGTATACCTAAATGAAATATTTAAGTCATAATAAAAAAATTAAGATTTCTGTTTGTTTGAACAGAACAATACTTCGCGTACATACTCTGAAGCAACACATTATGAATTCACAGTTAGAGAAACAAAGGTACGAATGTAATATTTAAAGTGTTGGACGTCTGACCCCTTGTTGTAAATGTAATCCGGGAGGAGTGCATCGGCCAGAAAACAGTTTAAACTTTAATACAACGCTCCCAAAGAGAGAGAACAAGAAGGTCAAGGGGATTAACTCCAGCCTCATGCCACAATCGGGGCCAGGGGCTACCTCAGAAATGACTTTACCATTGCTTGAGGTCTATTCTGACCAATTGGAAGGGTATACTCCCCCTTAGAGAATTGCACATTGGTCTGCTTAACTTAGTTATCAATCCAACCTTGCGTTTCATTCGAACATTCGTCATAGTGGGATGTATATAGTAAAAGCGAACAATATCATTACACGAATTAAACCCGTATTGTTATATAGCCAGAGTTGTAGTGTCATAAAGTGAAATAACAGAATTAAGTATTGCTGATCTATATAAATCATTAGATTAAAATTCATTGTAATAACTGTAAACATTTTAAGAACTGTGTTTGTCCTATATTAAACAGTCACAATAAGAGTGTAATGTGTCAAGTGAATGAGAGCGGTAATGTAGACGTTTGTAGTGTCAGCGAAAGAAATAAAGGCAATGTGAGTCAACAGACTCGGTTAAGAGGGAAGTATTATACGATATTCTTATTGAATTTGGTATTCCCAAGAAACTAGTTCGATTAATTAAAATGTGTCTCAGTGAAACATACAGCAGAGTCCGTATAGGTCAGTTTCTATCTGATGCTTTTCCAATTCACTACGGGCTAAAGCAGGGAGATGCACTATCACCTTTACTTTTTAACTTCGCTTTAGAATATGCCATTAGGAAAGTTCAGAATAACAGGCAGGGTTTGGAATTGAACGGGTTACATCAGCTTCTTGTCTATGCGGATGACGTGAATATGTTAGGAGAAAATCCACAAACGATTAGGGAAAACACGGAAATTTTACTTGAAGCAAGTAAAGCGATCGGTTTGGAAGTAAATCCCGAAAAGACAAAGTATATGATTATGTCTCGTGACCAGAATATTGTACGAAATGGAAATATAAAAATTGGAGATTTATCCTTCGAAGGGGTGGAAAAATTCAAATATCTTGGAGCAACAGTAACAAATATAAATGACACTCGGAAGGAAATTAAACGCAGAATAAATATGGGAAATGCGTGTTATTATTCGGTTGAGAAGCTTTTATCATCTAGTCTGCTGTCAAAAAATCTGAAAGTTAGAATTTATAAAACAGTTATATTACCGGTTGTTCTGTATGGTTGTGAAACTTGGACTCTCACTCTGAGAGAGGAACATAGGTTAAGGTTGTTTGAGAATAAGGTGCTTAGGAAAATATTTGGGGCTAAGAGGGATGAAGTTACAGGAGAATGGAGAAAGTTACACAACGCAGAACTGCACGCATTGTATTCTTCACCTGACATAATTAGGAACATTAAATCCAGACGTTTGAGGTGGGCAGGGCATGTAGCACGTATGGGCGAATCAAGAAATGCATATAGAGTGTTAGTTGGGAGACCGGAGGGAAAAATACCTTTGGGGAGGCCGAGACGTAGATGGGAGGATAATATTAAAATGTATTTGAGGGAGGTGGGATATGATGATAGAGACTGGATTAATCTTGCACAGGATAGGGACCGATGGCGGGCTTATGTGAGGGCGGCAATGAACCTTCGGGTTCCTTAAAAGCCATTTGTAAGTAAGTAAGTAAGTAAGTGAGTCAACAGCTGGAAAAGGTTAAGGTGCACAAGAAAGATGATAGGGAAAAGAAAGAGGGGTTAGGGATAAGAAGTGAAAGTATAGAGAAAGTAAATAGAGCAGATAGAGGAAATAGGGCGGGGAGGAGCAAGGATAAACCATCATATAATCTAAGGAAACGGTGTGTTAATGGATTGAAGGATTAATTGTGCAGTGAATATGGATTAATAGTGTTTAAATATGAGGAGAAGGGTCTTGATGAGTTTATTTAATTAGTGGGAATGAGTAGGACGTATTGTAAAGATAGTAAGAGTAGAGGAGCTAAAAGTAGGATTAGACTAGATGGTATCATTAGGACAAAGAATTAATATAGATAGATGTAAAGTAAATAATAGGGTGTAGGCCTAGCTAAGACTGTAGTACAGCGCAATGATTGTAGTGTAATTGTAAATACGTAGGGTCTGTGAGAATGCGGAGTAGTAAAAGAAATTGTTATGTTTTTATTATTATTAAATAGTAGAAGGTAGGATTACAAGGAATGTCATGTTTTATTTAACGACGCTCGCAACTGCAGAGGTTATATCAGCGTCGCCGGATGTGCCGGAATTTTGTCCCGCAGGAGTTCTTTTACATCCTAGTAAATCTACTGACATGAGCCTGTCGCATTTAAGCACACTTAAATGCCATCGACCTGGCCCGGGATCGAACCCGCAACCTTGGGCATAGAAGGCCAGCGCTATACCAACTCGCCAACCAGGTCGACGGATTACAAGGAAAGAAGGAATAGTTAATAAACGCAGAAATATAGTAAGTGTGGTGAACGAACATGAAATATATAGTGGATGAACAATGGGATGATGAATAGGTGTCGGTCATTAACATCGGGTTTTGTGTAAGTCGTAAATAGTGTATGAACGGGACTGCTGGCCCGAATACTAAAATGTGAAGGGCCAGGAGAACCAGAGTTTAGAGTGAGAATAAACCATATACCATATACCAATATATGAAATAAACCTATTTACGTAAAATATTTAGGAATATACATAGATTAACACTTACGATAGGTAAACATATTAATTACTTAAGCGATATACTGAGAAAAATTATTTTTAAATTTGTGATACTTCGCTCCTTCATGCCAGTTATTGTGTTCGTCTAGTACATTTAGCTCCGGCTCAACCATGTTACAATATAGTGTATTAGGTGGAAGACTGGGGTGTAATTTCGAAAATTACTCTTGAATCCATTAATTTTGCTTCAGAAACATATTACAAAAATTTGTTTCAATGAATCTTTATTTTATCCAACCAATTTGATCTTTACAGAATTTAATGTCTTAAAAATAAACCAATTAAAATGTATTATAATTTAATATTAACTTATTTTCCTAAAATCCTGGAAAACCTTACAATATGTTCTCACAATAATTACTACATTAGACGGAATGACACACTAACGTTAAAAGAACCAAGGTGTAAACGTACTACAGAAATAAAATATAGTGCAAATAAGGCCCACGACATTACAACAAAGTCATACAAAAATTATCTCACATTGATAATGCTAATATTAATTTCTTAAGAGAAAAATAAATTAATCTTCCGGACCAATTCAACACAAATCTCCTTCTAAAGCCACTTTAAGTCTTAAATACTATAGTACAACAATATTATTTTTTCTTCTTTATCTTTGTACTGTATCTCCTGGCACAAGATTTCCTCATTCGCAAGGTACAGTACTGCTTGATCCTTTTTGTTTTTATTATTATTTAGATTAGTTACAGTTATTTATTTATCTCCTTTTAAGTTTATGTTCTCGTATAATTATGTCTTTGTGTTCTATAACACTGTCTTCTTCTATAATAATATTATTTGTATTGGTATTTGTAAATTAATCTGTAATTATATTTATTAATTTACACATTACACCAGGGCCGGGTAACACCCGCTCTCAGAGAGCTTACGTTCTCCCACTACAGTTGCTGTTGTACGTAAATACTAGAATTGAACAACGATCGAGAAAGCAAGACTAACAGCTAAACACAATATAACATTTGTTATTCAGTCAAATGACAAATCAATGTAAAATAATGACTTATATTATATGGTCATTAAATTTTATATACATGAATTACAAATTGCAAACGTTTTCGCCCATTCAGGCATCTTCAGGCACAATTATACAATATCTCAATATCAAACTGTTTAGCCATTACATTGGTGGTAGATAAACTGTTTAAGATTAATGATGTACAAAACATCTCATAATTAAAATGTAATATTACAGGTCATAAAATTAAAATAATGTTAAAAACCACGTAGTGTTGTAATTAAACTTCATAATATTCTGTGGAACTCTTGTTCAGTAGAGTCCAATGAGTGATGAATTATGTCTGAAATATATGAATAAGTACGAAATATAAATAGGAAATTATCAAATGTAAAAGTGTAGTCGGATTGGATAATTGAAACTACTCACGTCGTTTGAACGTGGCAACTGTATAGATCACTATAAAACATCCTATGTTTGAAGTAGTTATCTATAATGAAAATAATAAATGAATAAAAATTTTGAAGAATTTGAAAACTAATTGGAAGACTAAATTATGGACATACTTACGTAGACGTGAGATGACCTGCTGCTGTCGGAACTGTAACTAGCATGACGCGGGGGAAGTGTGTGTTCGTGTAAACAACTAACGCGGAAGGATATTGCGTAGTGAATATTATGAAGTTTAATTACAACACTACGTGGTTTTTAACATTATTTTAATTTTATGACTTGTAATATTACATTTTAATTACGGAGATGTTTTGTACATCATTAATCTTAAACAGTTTATCTACCACCAATGTAATGGCTACACAGTTTGATATTGAGATATTGTATAATTGTGCCTGAAGATACCTGAATGGGCGAAAACGTTTGCAATTTGTAATTCATGTATATAAAATTTAATGACCATATAATATAAGTCTTTATTTTACATTGATTTGCCATTTGACTGAATAACAAATATTATATTGTGTTTATCTATATTAATTGACAATCTGAGTATTTCCATCATGCTTTCTAAGTTAAGACTAACAGCGCCCGAAAAGCCGAAAACCCGCACGACAATGTTGTATATGTCGCGTCGTTGACGTAAAGACTGCTTGTGAGTGTCTCAAGACTTCGGGAGTGATCAACTCTCGAACATCAAGCAGCCTTCAATCGCCACAGTTGTTTATACCAGACTGAATATTTATCTACTTTCAAGCTGTTACATATGTATAAACAATCAAGTAGCCCATTTGAAACACTATCTTTACCTTTCAGTGTATAATAATCCGTTCTCCAATCTTTATTTAATTACTAGGCCCTTATTAAAAGGCTAGGATTTTTTTCGTATGTTTGAGATTAAGTGTACGATCTCAAGTAAAAGAATATTAACGCTTTATTTAACGTTATTTTTATGTTTCTTAGAAATGCACATTTATTCGAGAATTTTTTTTTCCTATTTATATAACCATACTGTGAAAGAACCAGAACATTTTGATAACTAAGATACTGCTCTGTTTTGTCTTTTTGTCTCAATTAGACATTTATAATGTGATTTATTTCAATGATGTATGTTATTCAAAGTTACGAAATCTTTTCATTCCGAACAAATGCTATTTCGATGATGATGGGCGAGACTCGAAGCGCACAAGAGTTACGAGACGAGACTTGAAAGACAAATACAACGAACACAGCGAGCGAGAGCGGCAGTCATCCTGCCTAAGGTTTTTCCGTGGTTTTCCTAAGGCGCTAAGACAAATGTCAGGATGAGCCCTAAAAGAAATGGGCCACGGACCTGCACTCATATCCCCATGAATCTCCCTAATTACTCTAAATTAATTAACAATTACATCTCTCCCCCTCTTCGTAATTGAGCCATCATATAGCCATATGGTTGGTCTCGAAATTGAGACGATTCAACAAGACTCATGACAACAATCACCTCCTACATAACAGCCAAATTGGCTAGTCTCTTATATATGAGACAACTCATCCTGCCCAAGGTATTCCGTGGTTTTCCTCAGGCGTAAGACAAATGTCGGGATGAGCCCTATAAGAAATGGGCCACGGACCTATATGCCCTTCCCCATATATATATATATATATATATATATATATATATATATATATATATTCCCCTTTATTATAAAAGACGTATGTCCTAGTTCAGAACCTATAAATTGTCTATTAAATATACGAGGTCACTCAATTAGTCGCAATTTGAAAGGACAGGGACCTCTCAAATTGCAGATTTAGATTTCACGGCGCTTCTTCCGACGACCTTCACATGCCTTGTCATCGAATAACAGATGACAGCGTCTTGCCATCCTAACGGCAAACACCAGCCAACTCTTCCTCGCCCCGTTCCGTGATCACATGATCAAATCTCAGTCCCCCTCGCGTATGTGGTACCTAAGAGGTTACGTCCAATTTCGGCTTCCCCTTCAAAATTTTCTAGAGTTCCTTCAGTGGAGCAGCGTAATCCGGAGTGAGACTAGTGGCCAACAGGCTTGGAGCTCACATATTTAGTTTTGTACAGACCCCAACCCCTTGCAAGGACGCGTTTTGCGTACCTTTTAAATTTGTCCTCCCAAATCTCTTTCGATTTTTCGATTTTTTCTAGAGCGGCAGTTAGTTTTGTTCATCTCTAGTAGATACTCATGCTGACTGCTCTGTTCACAATACGAGTTTCGCACCCCTGCATTACACTATAAATAAAAATTCATGTAATGACTGTTGTAAATTAAATTTTATTCAGAAGTGATTATTAGAATATCTTCATTTGACATAAAAACAACGGTCTCTCAACTCAATACTGAGGCACAGAGGAATATAAGGCACAGATTCATACTTTATTCGCCACGACACTTGAAAGGGATGTTGTGGTGACTCCATTCTCAAACAGCCTTTTAGATGAATTAAGGGTTGGAGGATTTGAAAAGCACACGTCGCACTTAGGGTACTGGCATAGATCCTTTGTGCTATACTTCTCGCCAAGCTTAGATAGCCTCACTTACACCATTCTGCAGACACGTGTCTGGCCCAAAGTATTGTTCCTGCCAAGCTAAAATAATCTCACTCACATCACTGCCCAGACTCGTGTCCATAAACAAATAATACATTAAAAGACCTCCAACTCAATGTATACGATCGAGAGACTATTGAAATTGTAATTGACTATTACTGCCAGTGGTGACAAAAATCGGACCTACATCTTATGTCCCAGTGTCCAATGAATATTTATTTATTTATATATTTATATATATTTATCAACTGTAAACATTATCAAAACATTTGGAGTCCATGACACCATTCCAAAAATAATTACTTCAACCATTAAAGGGTCTGTGGCAATTCTGAAAAATCATTTATACGGAATATCATAATACCCCCCCCTTTTCTATTCCTTAGTGTGTGATTGTTACAAATATATGTACAAATTTATTATTTATTAAACTTAAGCTCCTAGTTCACATTTAAATTTGGCTCATCTATCTTACTGTAATCATTACTATTCTTATATGTGTGTTATTCTGTGTTTTTGGCAACCCAGGATGCCTGGGCAGAGTATTTCTTGAAATAAATTATGTATTTATTATTTGTCTATAACGGGACAAATCCCCAATTAAAATAGACATTACAAAATAATAGTTACTTACACCTCAAATAATATATATATATATATATATATATATACGTAAGAAAAAGAAAAAAATAAGAGATAAATACTGATATAAATACAAGATTTAAAATGTAAAAATGATAAGTAAAGTGTAACAAATAGATAGCAATTTCAAATCGACTATCTTCAATATTTTAATAAGGAAATGTTTGTATTTAATATGAAAATCGCTGAAATCTAGATGCCATATTTTTCATCATTCATTGAAATAAAAACACATTTTTAACTGCGGTGAAATTCTATGTAGGCCTAATGAGATGCTTGTTTTTTTTTTTTTTTTTTTTTTTTTTGTAGTGCAGTAATTGGCGATTTCTTAAATTTAATGTTTAGGCGTTAAGCTGGATTTGTGACAATAGCTATGTCGCCATTGTCCAGTAGACAGCTGAATATTATTTGCAATAAATGTTGCTCAGCAAGTAATTTGCACGTATTATTATTATTATTATTATTATTATTATTATTATTATTATTATTATTATTATTATTATTATTACATAGGTTTATTAATGTACATGACATCTTCCGATTTCTAGTAGCCATTTATTTATATATCCCACTCTTCTTCTTCTTCTTGCTACCGTACTGTCTTTCCTTCATAGCAGAACATCATATGTATGGGTCAGAAACATGGACATTACGACGAAGCGACTAGAAGCACGTGAAATGTGGTTATGGAGAAGAATGGAGCATGTGAAATGGACAGACAGAATAAGAAATGAAGCTGTGTTGGAAAGAGTGGGCGAAGAAAGAATGATGCTGAAACTGATCAGGATGAGGAAAAGGAATTAGTTGGGTCACTGGCTGAGAAGAAACTGCCTACTGATGGATGCACTGGAATGAATAGTGAACGAAAGAAGAAGTCGGGGTAGAAGAAATCAGATGATGGACGACATTAAGATATATGGATTACATGAGGAAACGAAGAGGAAGACAGAAAATAGGAGAGATTGGAGAAAGCTGGGTTTGCAGTGAAAGACCTGCCCTTGGGTAGAACACTAAATGAAATGAATGAAATTAGGCAAAAGTTTCTCTTACATTTTCTGCACATGTCTATACCATCTAAATTATTTGATTTTACCTACTCTACATTGGTATTGTGCACTTCAGTTTTATCCCTAATGTCTGAATATTTTATTTTGTCTTTACTTCAATTTCTTGTCATTCGTCGTAAAAAAAATCAATTTCGGTAGCCAAAAATAATAAATAGTTTTAGTTTTTAGAGGTTGAATTCCTCCTTCATATGATAATACTTTTAAGAATTGTGGTTATATGAATCTTGGTTTTCTTATAGCGCATTTTTTGTATAAGAAATAATTAAATCCTTGATTATCAACACCTAGTCGTGTTAAGCTTAAACCGCTGCATATAAGCGCTCAAAATACACAATGGGCGCAACATGACAATGGAAATTAACTGAATACAATTCATACAAAGCGCAAGACAATGAGTACATTCAGCAGCCCTGAACATTTACAAACTTGAACGTATTAATAGAGTGAAAGTTGTATATTGTTTTATCACTTGCCTTGCATTACGCTAGGACGTTCCATCTCGATAGCTCTCTGTGACGGAATTCTGTAAGTTAATGCTACAGACTTGAGAAAAGTGTTTTGAATTAAAAATTATTCGAATATTGATATTAATAAGTACGGCAAAGTATGCAGGACTCTGTGAGCGATATTTAAAATCGACCACGATGATTTTCTCCGGAAGGGAATAAATTATGCTGTTTTTATCCTTATTTTAAAGTTATTAAAATTAAGATCCTGAGTGAAAGCGTTCCAGCTTAAATTAGTATCGTAGAAGTGGGTATAGTTAATCAGTGGGTGTATAATCGATCATTTGCGATTTTTTATTGACTATTACACTCTTACTACGTCATACTACTTTTGACCAATGAAACGGTACGAAAGGACGTATTTAAACCAATCATGGCTGCTTATCGCACAATTTTATCGCGTCCCTAGTATTTGTTTAATTTTATCGCGTCCCTAGCATTTGTTTCTTTGTTTGCCAACATTTGAAACTACGCTGGTCTGGACGTCAAAAATATATATAAAATTACAAACCACTCCAGTCGATGCACAGCAGTTTCAAATATGACTCGCATTGGCATTCAAGATCAAGAATTAATAAAAATCACTGATCATACCTATGCATCTTCTGAAATCCGATTTACAAATAAATGAAGAGCACCATTCGGAAATCCTGAATATGTTGAATACACCATGTAGGCCTAAATCAACGAGTTCCACTTCTATTATGCACATGTCCAATATAACATCAATTGAACCACCAACCACATTCAAATTTGAAAATTGTACATTCAATAATTATTCCTTTTAAAATTATTCATTCGGAAATTCTGAATAAGTTGAATACACCATGTAGGCCTAAATCAACGAGTTCCACTTCTATTACGCACACGTCCAATTGAACCACCAACCACATTCAAATTTGAAAATTGTACATTCAATAATTATTCCTTTTAAAATTATTCATGTTTATTTTTTATGTCATCGTCGTTAATTAAAACTTTTCTAACACTTGTGTATATTAGTTAGGTTATGTTATAGCTTCTGCTCTGAGAGGATAAAAAGAACTTCTGCTATATGATATTATGGATAGTCACGTATCAGAGATTGTTTAATATTAAGATTTATTGAATAGTAATCATTACAGTGTCTGTATAAAGACACTACTGCCATCTAACATGCATCTAGAGTAATATTTGTAATATTGAGATGGTACAATAATACATTTGAAGACAGTTGTATTTTCGTAAGTCAATTAATATTTTATTGTATTGGAGTACTTCGTTACTTCTAATCTTTATATACTTTCTTCTAATCGTGTAATAGTCAATTAAATCCCACTCGAGTTTTGATTTTCTCTAGATAAATCAAAACGTCTAGTGAGATTACTGTTGAAAATTATATATTTTCTCAGTTACTTGTTAAAATTTTGTTATGCTGACTTCATTGCCTGACATTGCAAATGTAAGCGAGAGGGACAACAAAAAGCCTGCGAATGCCAACAATGGGAACACTGTGTAAATACCGTTGAAGTGAAAATTGTTATTCTCAACTTTTTCTCTTAAATGAAAACAAAGTCTTACAAACTCTAAATTATCATCAGCTGTGAAAGGAGACAGGAAGTATACGCAAGTACGTTTCGTTGAGATTCTATCCTGAAATAATAGTTTTACAGTTCGTAAATGTTAGTATTGAAACTTATTATTTTTAGAAACCTTGTACCTTTGTAGGGTTAAGTCGATAATGCCATCGACCTACTCGAAGCAGAGAGGACCAGCAGGAAGAGTAAATTGTTCATCGAAATACCTCGAACTAACACTTATAAACAGAAAAGTGTCATAGTATTGCTTATATTGATGGGATAGTGGGGAAAGAATAAGACGAAATCATGGTGAATTTCTTGCGTAAGAGAAGCACTGCCAAAGGAACATATTTTGTACACCCCTCTATACCTGACTATGGAAACAACATAGTTTCTAAAGTGACATGAGGGGAAGATTTCAAATAACACTGATATAAACCTAAGCAATGTTGAATTGCATTTTAGACTATAATTGAAGTGTGGTATTTCAATGTAAAATTTGAATTCTTAAATCTTTGTTTGTTTGTATGTGAACTATTAAAATGTGTTTTTCTGGTTTATAAGTTGGCAGTCATAGTCACGTTTATACAGTGGAGACCTATAGGCCTAATTATATCGAATTGTATGATCACAGTAACAAAAGATACACTATATAATGCTATAGGCATATATTGTAGATTATTTTTGTTTTTACACAATCTTAACAAATAAAATATATGTAATACACTTAATTTGTTTTTTAAAAACATAAACAGTGATCGACTTTACTTCGCAATATTTTAAAATTGATCTTAAACTAAAAATTGAATGATGATCGACTTTACCCTATTTAAGCAGGTAACTTCGATCACAAGTAAAAAAAAATCAGTTTTTTATAGATTGTAATTAAATTCTTGTAATGTGCCTTTATAAGTGAAGGATATGACGATTAAATTCTATTTTCTGAGGAACTTCGCTCCATTGCATAACCTCAATATCATAAAAAAATTTCAAAATTTTGATCGACTTTTCCCTCTTCTTACTTACTTACTTACTTACTTACTTACTTAATTACTTACTGGCTTTTAAGGAACCCGGAGGTTCTTTGCCGCCCTTACATAAGCCCGTCATTGGTCCCTATCCTGAGCAAGATTAATCCATTCTCTATCATCATATCCCATCTCCCTCAAATCCATGTTAATATTATCTTCCCATCTACGTCTCGGCCTCCCTAAAGGTCTTTTTCCCTTCGGCCTCCCAACTAATGTATAATGTTATAGAAAACAATTTGTTGTATCTTCCAAATTGTTGATATTTTTTATAGTTAGATTTTGCATCAGCTTTTGTTATGAAAAAAATCTGTTTTGGAGAAATGAAAGGTTCTTGAGAAAAAATATTAGGCAATAAAATCTAAAAATTGAGCCACTTTACCCTCTTCTACGGTATGTAAATTTCAATTATAATTACAATAAATTAAAGAGTTCACGGAAAGACGATGAAAAGTAATTTTTCTTATATTTTTCTGAGGCCGATTCTTGGATCACAGGCTTTGACTGTAAGTCCATCGCTTGGGATTCAGTCTCATTACACGAACTACCTAGGTCCATTTTAGATGGCTGGCTGGCTGGCTGTTTGCAGCATCTCTTATTCCTGGTCTCCTTAATTCTTGAATCTTGAATCTGTCTTGTTATCTGATCTATCTTCCTTTGACATATTTCAGCAATTATTTTTCTTTCTCAGATAGTGGCCAAGTTTGGACTCCATACAGAACTGGGAGAATATCACTATTCGTTATTACTATTTTGATTTTAGGAGTATATGTACGTGAACGACCACAAAAGTTATCAGAAAATGCATGCTCTAAATTTCTAAAATTTTATAAGAAAATGGACTCACAATTGGACAAAAATTACAAGCTACCACAACAAGACATATTAGAACTTAAGTATCTGATAAAAGCATAAAAATGTCACTAATAATATTTTTCAAACCAGTTTTATCAAAGTATGGAAAAAAAAATTCTGTAGTTACATCATTAGGTAACCATAACAATGTCATGGTCTCTCTGACAACTTTAATATTTTTCCTGCATGTAATAAACACTTATTTGTGAAAAGTAGATTGCTCTCAGACATGCAGAGTTGTTATTTTAATACAATTATTTTTTTATTTATCCTATATAAAATATATTAAAATTTTCATAATTTTTTGTGATCTAATTCTTCTATTTTCAAAGAAATGGGCATTATTTCTGTCTACTCTCTGCATAAATGGATGTTAAATGAGTGTACAAAATTTCAGAATTCTATCTCTAATGGTTGTGGAGTTACGAAATAAAATGTGTGAAAATTTTAAAATTTTGGAAAATTTTAATTTAAAGTAAAAAGTGAATTGTAAAAAATATTAGTAGTAACATTTTTTTTATACTTTTATCAGATATTTAATTTCTAATAAGTCTTGTTGTGGTACCTTGTAATTTTTGTCCAATTGTAAATTCATTTCCTTATACAATTTTTAGAAATTTAGAGCATGTATTTTCTGATAATATTAGTGGCCGTTCACGAACACATACCCTTAAAGCTATAGCCTTTAAGTATAAGGATGAATTCAAGAATCGAACATTTTGATCGTGCTGCTGATATGATGATATAATATATTATCTTCACAGCACTTCTTTACATGTAACAGTATACCTCACATTCGTCATATATGGTGCCACCATTAACACATTATTTGCAGTACACGTCTACACAAATACTCGGATTTACACTGTATACCTTCGTATTACTCGGCCTAGCCTCCCATTCAATATTAAATATTGTATTCTTAAAACTAAGTAAGATAGTTGAAACAGAGCTTCCGGGCTAAGATGCCGTGGTCTACTGGTGCTGACGTTACCAGACGTTTCGTCTACTTCTACGGCAGACATCTTCAGTTGTTAGGTATCCTCGGTCGAAGTCTTCTGCTCGGGATACCTGTAGCAACTGATGACCTGACTGGTTGCTCGTCCTTATTTATAGCGCCGAGACTTGGTGTTCCGTCTCGGCGCTATAAATAAGGACGAGCAACCAGTCAGGTCATCAGTTGCTACAGGTATCTCGAGCAGAAGACTTCGACCGAGGATACCTAACCACTGAAGATGTCTGCCGTAGAAGTAGACGAAACGTCTGGTAACGTCAGCACCAGTAGACCACGGCATCTTAGCCCGGAAGCTCTGTTTCAACTAGACACCGGCCGTGAAAGCCTGCATGCTAAGATTAAGTAAGATAGGTCTGTTAGTGCCTTTCCCTAACCTGTACGTATGTTCAACATGATCTTCTATCAACTCTATATTAAAGATCACTTTACATTGTTTACTGCCTTCAAGGTTTCCATCTCATTTTCCCAACCCATTTCTTGGACACTGAATATTAAATTCCTTTTTCTCATCTTGAGATCGTAGTCACTCATTTGATTCCTTAATTCCCTGCTATCAACTCTTCTATCTTCTCATTGATGCTTTCTACCTTCAGTTTTAAGTTTTCTAAAGTTTGGTTCTTCGTTTCTACTTTTTTTTATTCAATCCTGTACTATTATTCCTTTTCCCTCTACTTAATTTACCTTATCATTTAATGAAGTTTCTGTCTACATCCACTTTTCCATATTCTCTTTCGGTATCTTCACTTCTTCCCAACTAGTTCTTACTCAGGCCAGCCTCTATACTGTGTTAGCACGTTGTGCACACGCTCCTGCTTTCTCCGGCGTTCTGCTGTAGACTATGGTGCTGCTGATATACACCAGAGAATTTATTTTCTGGTTCTAGTGCTGAAAGAACATGCTAAGTGATGTTTCTTAAATTTTCCTGGAGAGCATTTTTAGAATTTAAAACGTTCTCAGACTTCATTAATTTATATATCCAATTTAAAGATACTATGCTACAAATGCTACACTAACTATTATAACACTAACAATAATAGTAGGCAATATTGAAATTCCTTTTTTTACATTAACCAAAGTTATTACTGAATGTTCCACGGAAAGAACATAGTAACAGAGTCACCTTTGTTTTATTCTTGGTTTTTGGTTGAGGACCGATTTCTCGTACATGAAATATGTAAATGATGTATCAAGGTTGGAGTTATAACGGATATGTGATTACATGGAATCGTCTGTACGAAGCTAACTCCACCATTTTATTTATATACATCAGCGATGAAATGTTTGGAAGATGTTTGAAGTTCGAATCAATCAATAACTTCTTAAACACTTTTGTAATGTTATTCTATTCTCGACCCATTTTTTTTTTTTGTTTCTCTCTAAATTTTATTACACAATTTTTTCGACACGACTTTCTAAATTGTATTGTCTACTGTACATACATTACTTAGTTTAAAACAAACATACTGTATGACCTGTTACACAAAACTGCTTCTGAATTTTGACGGTGAAAAGTTCTACTTAAGTTACGTTGTAGATGCAAATTATATTTTCTTTTCCCGTCTCACATCGTTAGCAGGTCAAAACTTTTATGCACAGTTAAGAGAACATCATCATTTCAAACAGAGAAAAAGTGAAATATAAGAAAAGCAAAAGTTACTTTCAAAAGCAGATGTTACTTGGTCACGTCTGAAGTGAACATTTCTCAACTTTGGATTAGTTTGTCGTTGTACTCTTCAAGTCGTGCGCTGTATCTTGCATCGAGTTTTAAATATTTTCTGTTGCGCATTAATTTTGGAGAATTGTACTCTCTTTGTGTTCAATATCGACCATTTTGAAAATCATTTTTTCTTAGAACTTAACGTTTTAAAATAATCTGGATTGAACACCACGAAAGACAGTTGTTTTTTCTCGGAAGGCAGCTAATGTGTGCAGCTACGAGGAAACCAACATCGTTCGTTCCAGTTCTTCCTGGAATGTGGACATTTATATGTTTCAGAGAAAGGTGGAAGATGGACTTGACGAATCTTCCTCGTATTTTACTTTCTGCGCTGCCTTGAGCCATTCTGTCCATTTCACCTAAGAGGTTCTCCACTAATAACAGTTAAAACAATATAACTATAAAAATTAATGAAAGGAAGCTATATAGTCTCTTAAATCAATTAACAACTATTTCTGATATAAACTATAAAATAATCTTTGTGAAGTCTCTAGGCGCGGCAGATATGAAAATATTGAAGCTGTAGATGTGCAATAATCTTTCTAGGAAGGATGAATTAGGGTAACATTTTACACTTTCATACTCAATACCTTCAGAATTAAAAAATATATAATAATAATGTTGTATCAAAACTTTACTCTAAAATCGTTTCTAATGACATGAGGAAAATGCATCAATAGCTGTCCTAATCTTCTTGTTGATTTATTGGGTGAATTATTGATCATCAACGTAAATTTCTCTTCAAGAAATTGCATCAGAGACCGTTGCTCCGCAGAATTAACTTTACCTTATGATCAACTTTTACTCATGAAGTTAATATAAACTAATATATTTTTTCATTTATTTAGGAAGTATATTTTCATACCCAAATGGTTTTAGTTCAGTTCTGAATACAAATATGTTTTTTTTTTTAATTTAGTCTGTAAGGAGGCGTGGCATTTAAAGAGCTGTGAAAATTATTTTTTCACCAAAGAATTCTCTTTTACAAATTTCTTATTACAAATCTAGTAACTTTTGTTCTAAAGTTGGCTCCTAAAAGAAACTAGTTGATTGTAGCGCAGGAGAATTTTAATTTACATAAATATTCATTTTACTTTCAAATCCATTTCTTCGTAAGTTTATTTTTCTTGATCCAATACCAACTTCTTTTGCAGCAAATATTAATTAATGTGTATGAAATGTTTACTGCAAGTATTTTACATTTATTTTGTGAGAAATGCTGCTAGTATATTTTATTAATTTTTTCACGAATTATAGCAAAACTAACATTTTTAAAATTTCAAATATTTTTTTAAGTGAATAAATGAGACATTTAATAATATTAATGCACAGAAATTTTTCTCTATGTCTTGTGAGTGTAGCATAAAAAAACTAAGCTTAAAAGAGAACTTCTACTAAAACCTTGGGTTTGAAAATATTTCTAAACAAAACATAAAAAATAAAGAATCAAAAGCCGAAAATATTTTGGGGGTTCAAAATTTGGATTTTGTTAATCCTTTACATAGTAAACATGTTCCCTAAATTTATAGAGCGGAACTACATCAAAAGCTTTACTGAAATCGAAATATATTGAATCAGTTTGTTCCTGCGTTTCAATTATTGATACAATTGGTAGTGACAGTGAATAATAATAATAATAATAATAATAATAATAATAATAATACACATGATTTACAATACCGATAACGTGAACTGTAAACAATTTTAATTATGCCCCCCTTGACAAAATTCTGCGTACGTCACTGATCCTTTTTATTCTAATATGTAGCTAAACTGTGACGAAATCTGAAGTCTTTGTAGGTCTACAGAAATTTCTAGCTGTACTCACAACACAACGAAGCGTTAACAGGATGTTACGCAGCTTGATGTGACAAATATAACCTGCCAACAGCTAGATCCAACTTTTAATGCCCGGCATCTGTTGATATCCACGTCACATGCAGGCAGCCATTTCCGGGCTACTACAGTACTATCGACATCTCATTGTTAGGCCGCTGGACATGACGGAAAAAGTGTTCTGTTCAGATAAAGTGAGACTGTAGCTCGCCGTCTGGCAGCGGTTAGAGTTACTAAATTGGAAAATCTTCAACACTTGCAACTGTCCATGATTTCACATGTCGTTCATACAGTAGGCCAACGTGAGTGAGAATACTTCTCATTAAAGGGGTTGTTAATACAAAACGAGTAAAAGTCATAGTAAATATTTAATAATTTTTCTGTAACTCATCAACTTCGTAATAAAACAAATCAACATGCACATAGCTTCACGGTGCTACATATCTTTACGTAGAACTAACGTATGGGGACAATCACCTATCGACAGCACAGCTTTACTATTCTTCGTACCTTTACGTAAAACTAACATGTGAGGGCAATCACCTATCGACAGGTGCACAGCTTTATTTTTATGCGTATCTTTACGTAGAACTAACGTGTAGGGGCAATCACCTATCGACAGGTACATAGCTTTACTATGATGCATATCTTATTGTAGAAAGGGTTTCCTTAAGAATATACTCCCTCTGTTCCAATATATGCTATAGAAAGAAGTAATTAATTCTGTTCCAAAATATGGCATACATTTGTTAAAGTTCCCAGTAATATGATGTAATTTTAATACATCTTATAGATACATATTTGTTTTATAAATTAAAATAAGAAAAACATAAAAATTAGGCACATTTCATTCTGTGTGATGTCAAATTAATAAAAGAAAGAAAAACATTATTTTTAGAGATGCAAATTAAGATAAAAACTGCAATACAAACCGTTTTTGTACGACCGTTCTGCCTTAGATATTCTATTCAAAATTGACTGGGTTGGTATTACATTTTCTGAAACAGGAACACAACATCAGGTGCTAATTTATTTCTGTTCATAATGAACTACATTTAAATATTATATTTTGATGCACTACAGAAGATTACAAACATTCACAACTGCACTGTCTGATAGTCCCTTCTCTACTGAACAGAATACCACACCGCGAAATATTTCGTGCACGCATGCGCAATAATCAAACTTATTTTGTTTGCTACTATACCATATTTTGGAACGGAGGAAGTAGTTAATTATAACGATTTTGTAGCGTTAATATGTAAATCTAAGTAGTATATTACTTAGTTGACTAGTTTCGACTTTCATTTCAGTGATCCTCAGAATTAGTGAGCACTTTGCTTCTTCCGGTTTCTTCAATTGTTTTGCTGGGGAGTACGTTGTGTTTGGTAGTGTGGAGTCAAATACGGTCTTGTTCTGAAATTTAGTTGTGTGTTGGAGATGTGTTGTGTATGCAACAGTACGAAATATACAAAAACACAAAAACACACCCACAACAAATCCTCAATAGAAAACTAAATTTCAGAACACATACCCTATCTGACTCCAAACTACCAAACACAAACGCACCGCTCAGAAAAAGAACTGAAAAAACTGGAAGCAGCAAGGACTTCAATATTTCAGAGAATGATTGAAAGGAAGTCGAAACTAGTCAACTAGGTAATATACCACTTAATTTTTCATATTAACACTAGAAAATCGTTATTAAAATCAACAATATTCTTAAGTGATGCAAAGTGTTAAAATTATGTAATCACGATGTATAGAAGGGGTTGTTGACGAACAACGTGTAGAACAAGGAGAATATAGCGAAAACATGGGCAATTCAAGACGTACAAGGGGAATAAAATAAGTACAAGGGAAATGCAAGAAGAACTTGGAGAATGCAGGAAGAAAAAGTACAAGGATAACCAGTGGAAGACGAGAAGAATAATGGGAATACAAGGACGAGAGGAATAAAAGAGGAAGAAGGGGATGCAAGGAAGACAAAAGGAAGATGAGGAGTACAATGAGAATGCCAGTAGAACAAGTGGAACTAAAGGGGAACAAGGAGGATTTTATTTTAAGTGTCGGTCAATGCCAAAATTATAAATCCCATAACTAGTGAGAAGAAAGACGTAGTTATACGTTAAAACTAATACTTTTGCAGCGTCATTATACTTTCTCCAATTCCATATAGACCTAATCAGGAGTAAAGAATATGTGATAATATAAGTGATATAATGTTCTCATTGCAAGTTACACAACGCAGAACTGCACACATTGTATTCTTCACCTGACATAATTAGGAACATTAAATCCAGACGTTTGAGATGGGCAGGGCATGTAGCACGTATGGGAGAATCCAGAAATGCATATAGAGTGTTAGTTGGGAGACCGGAGGGAAAAAGGCCTTTAGGGAGACCGAGGCGTAGATGGGAGGATAATATTAATATGGATTTGAGGGAGGTGGGATATGATGATAGAGACTGGATTAATCTTGCACAGGATAGGGACCGATGGCGGGCTTATGTGAGGGCGGCAATGAGCCTTCGGGTTCCTTAAAAGCCATTTGTAAGTAAGTAAGTAAGTAATGTTCTCATTGCAATGTACACACTCAAGGACTCCTTTTTATAGATTTAAGAGCAACTTTAAATTTATTCGGGATGGCCCAAGTTATTTTCCTCGATATGAAGCAATATTTGAGTCTTGCTTATTATATATATATACATATATTATTATTATTATTATTATTATTATTATTATTATTATTATTATTTCCAATAATAACGTTAGAAAAGGAATTTTTATACAAGTAACTTCATTTGAAATTCACAGAAAAATGTCTATATTACTTTATAACAAAAGCATTCTTTATCCCTTTGACCGACCGTACTTCCGAAACATCCGCGGAATGCTTATGCACTTATGTTATGAATAAATTCAGTAATATAAGAAGCTTTGAATTCAGGGGAGTTCATACATCAAAGTCAATATTCCAAGTCACTAAAAAGATATTAATATTCTAGTGCAGTTCAGTAGGCCTATATGTTATAAAAAGTTCAAAATTTTCTCCAGCTTCTAATCCTATACACCTACATACACATTGAACTACTTTAAGTGAAGATAATTGAAAACGACGTTGTAGATTTTTGTAATACGAGACAATAGTGAGCTCATAACTGACAAATAAAAAAGTTAACTGATAATTTCGGAATATTCTACTGTAATTCTATCTGCCCTTTCTTAAATCAATTTTATATAACTCATGTCTATGAAAGTTTGTCATTATTTTAGTAGGTTATTATACGACGCTTTATCAACATCTTAGGTTATTTAGCTTCTGAATGAGATGAAGATGATAATGCCGGTGAAATGAGTCCGGGGTCCAACACCGAAAGTTACCCAGCATTTGCTCATATTGGGTTGAGGCAAAACCCCGAAAAATACCTCAACCAGGTAACTTGTCCCGACCGGAAATCGAACCCGGGCTACCTGGTTTCGCGGCTAGACGCGCTATCCGTTAAGACTGGTTCACAATAAACCGGGGAAGGGAAACGATATCGAGAATGAGAATGGAAATATTGTTAAAATAAATGTATTTAAATGTGAGCATTCACAATCAACTTTCACGTTCTCATTCCCGGGCTCCGGCAAGCATCTCGTTAATTGTGAATGCTCATATTTAAATGCATTTATTTTAACAATGTTCTCGTTCTCGTTGTCGTTTGCGTTCCCAGTTTATTGTGAACCAGCCTTTACTCCACAGGTGTGGACGAAAGTTTGTCATTATATCCTTCAGCATACATAGAGGTCGTATCAGAAGAGAGGTATATAATTACTGTAGACATTAAAAATAACAAAGCGGTAAGTCAGTGGTCAAATTTCAAGCAAACAAACTATACTTCATTCCATAATGTCTGACAGGAGAAGTAAATATTGCTAGTGGAGGCGGAGAGAAGTATAATTGCTATTCAACCTATGGCAGAAATTTCATTCCACTCTTGACTTGAAGTCGGGCGGTCTAAAGCAGCGGTCGTCAGCACAGAGCACGCTCGGGCTAGCGTCGCTTACCCGCGGATAAGAGACTGCACTATGGTGCACCGTAGCTGCTGGCGGGTATGCTCTATCCCTCTCTGCCTGCTGCACAACGGTGCATTTGATGTTGCTTTACCCATTTCAGCGAGTGCTGACGACCACTGGTCTAAAGCGTTCTACCCCCGCCTAACGTCAAGAAGGATAAACGGATAAAGAAAAAAAATTATGGTTTATTTAACGACGCTCACAACTGTAGAGGTTACATCAGCGTCGCCGGTGTGCCGAAATTTTGTCCCGTAGGAGTTCTTTTACATGCCAATAAATCTACTGACATGAGCTTGTCGCATTTAAACACATTTAAATGCCATCGACCTGGGCCGGGATCGAACCCGCAGCCTCGAGCATAGAAGGCCAGCACTATACTAAGTACACTACCGAGGACGATCGGTTGAAGAATGAACGAACGAAAGAATGGAAGTTAATTAAGGGAATTTTAGGGAGAAATACATATTTATTAGTAGCCGTATTCCGCACATACTTGCAAGAGATTACGGGATCGATTGAGACAACCATCAGAACTCCAAGCGTTTAAACCACTTGCCTTACTCCAGAAATACCGTACAACTGAATATCAATTCAGTAAATTTGGAAACATTTGATGTAAGTCTTGAATAACTTTACAAATATCATGTAAATTTAAATGTCAAGAAATTATAAAATAATTATATATATATATATATATATATATATATATATGCCCTTAATAGAAAAAGGAACTTCTGCGGTCCTCTGGAAAAAGAACTAAGGATGAGACTAGTGAAGTGCTTGTGTGTAGTGTGGCATTGTACGGGGCAGAAACATGAACATTACGACGAAATGAATAGAAAAGAATAGAAGCATTTGAAATGTGGATATGGAGAAGGATGAAGCGTGTGAAGTGGAAAGACAGAATAAGAAATTAAGTTGTGTTGGAAAGAGTGGGTGAAGAAAGAATGATAATGAAACTGATCAGAAAGAGAAAAAGGGATTGGTTGAGTCAATGGTTGAGAAGAAACTACATACTGAAGGATGCACTAGAAGGAACGGTGAATGGAAGAAGAGTTCGGGGCAGAAGAAGATATCAGATGATAGACGACATTAAGATGTGTGGATCATATGCGGAGACTAAGAGGAAGGCAGAAAATAGGAAAGCTTGGAGAATACTGGGTTTGCAGTGGAAGACTTGCACATGGGCAGAACACTTTGGCGTGTGTGCGTATGCGTGTGTGTGTATGTGTGCCAGTCATAGAAGAAGCCATGTGGAAAGAAAATTTGTTTTGTTTTAGGAAATTGAAGTATTGTTTTAGGAAGTGATCAGGGCACACAACGGTGGAAAGATAAAAAATATAAACATTCCTCACAAATAAAACAGTTTTTTTTTCTCATGGGCAATGCTCGGCTTCGGGTATATCATCCCATGATATCCTGTATCCAGCCTATGTCATTAAATGCCCTAAGCCTAGATCGAAATTTATAACATATCGTGACTTAATACGAATTGACCAAACGACACCGTATACTGATGCACTACAATTCCCTTGCATAATATTTGAACATCGTACTATGTTGACGTGAAAATTGCCCAACTTAACGAATATATTTTTAGAGTATATGACAAGCACGAACCACTAACAAAGAAACACACATTTCCTTTTCTAGAAGGTAAAGAAAGAAGAAAGTAACGCGTGTGAATATAATTTCCAAAATATATTTCTCACATAAAACACTGCAAGCTAATATATATTATAAAATAAATTACAAAAATGACAATCCTGTCTCTTGCGATGTTCCTTTGGTATAGTAAAGGTTGTACACTTTGCTCGTCAGATATTTTTTCAGGTCAAATGAAATAAAAAGCGTCTTAATTTATTAACGTTTTGACTGTAACTTTCGGAGAAGCAATTTCTCACACTTTACGAAAAACGAAAAAAAAAAAAAAAAAAAACTGTTTTACGAGTTGCAATCTCATTTCTCTTTGTAAGGGCGTCTCGTTTTGAATAAGTTACTCGAATCTGCCGAGTCTGAAATTGGAGCAGGAGGTTGAAGTGTGTGCGTCTGGCTAGTCAATTTACGCCCCATCGCTAGAAGCTTCCTTCTTTCCTTTGTAAATGCTTTGCTTTTTCTGACGAGAGAAAAAGAGAGCGAGAGAGTTTTTCTTTTTACGTCATTCGGGCTTGCGGTCGCGTTCTACGGATAACATATGTTCCGCTTATATGGCATTCCCCTCATATCTGAAGTCTCTTTGGAAACATGAAAAGAATGTCACATATCTGACGTCATCTGAAATGAAGTACAGTAGTCCTCTCTGGGAGTCCAGGGGATCAAAGCTAGAAATGGAATCCTAGAGATGGTCAGCTCAATTTAATATCATCCTGTTACGTGAAAGACACTGAACTGAAATGAAGATTCGTCAGAAATTTGGAAAACTAATTTTGAAACTTAATTACATTTACAAGCAATCCTATGTTAGAAGTGTGACTCATCATCTATTGGCTTCAAAGAAGCACCGTTCTGCTCCAATCATCCACATTTTTACTAGGCGGAATAGTCAACGACAAATGACATTGGTCAACACAGGTTGAGAGCTCTGTTGCGACACTCTGCGGACACGAATAAAAAAAATAGAAATACGGTTACAGTGTTCAAGCTGCTATATTAGCCGCGTCTCTGGAAAAGCGCTGGAGAGCTCGTTTCCATACGCAAACTATTCCCGATCTGGTAGTGATGCAATTTATAGCGGATAATTGCTTTATAAAGAATTGGCCTCGGGATAGTCCTGTTTCCCTCTTCCATATTAACCAGAGTCCTGTACAATCGTTTACGAAGTAGGAAAATAATATAATTATAGAGCTAGGAAGTTGGTACCTAAACTGTTAAGTTGAGTGAGCTTGGACTATATTTCTACTGAATTTTTTCATTCGGTAGAGATATAGTCCAAGCTCACACAACTTAACAGTTTTGGTACCAACTTCCTAGTTATGGTAATAATATAGTCAATGTCATTTAACCATAACGACAAACATGTACAGACGAGTGGTAACCAAGCATGTGCTCCGACTGTACATGGCCTTAGAACAAGAAAATAATAAACTAATTATATAAAAAACAATAAATTGTAATCATAAACTTCGTACTTCCAACCTAAAATAATTTACCCATACATATAAAAATAAATAAACGAAGTAAACAGCCCAAACGGGAATCGAACTCACGTCCGAGCGCCTCTCCCCCACCGAGTTACCAGGTAAACGCGCTACCGCCTTAGTTACGCCGGTGGCTATAGACTATTATTACAGTTATTTTAATTGTTGCATATTATTAAATATCTCATGAGTCTAGACTGCAGACTTTTTAGATACCTACCATAAGCTAACTGCAACTGGACATGAAGTCTCAATATGGTTTCCGGAAACCATCGTCTACTTTAAATGCTGCTGTTGACATGGTTATTTGTATAGAAAAGCTCTGGACGAAAATAAAATTCCAGCAGGTTTATTTATTGATTTTAGAAAAGCATTTGATACAATTAATTATTCAATTTTGTTATGTAAACTGGAATCTATTGGTATTAGAGGAGTTGTTTTACAGTGGTTTCGAATTATTTAAAAGAACGATATCAATAATATGTCTCAGTGAATAACTTGGAAAGTGATACTTTATTATTATCATGCGGTATGCCGTAAGGTCAATTTTGGGATCTCTTCTCTTTCTTACGAGTATTCATATCAATGACATAAAATTTCTTCATCCACATGGAACTGCCATTCTTGCAGATGACACTAGTGTATTTTATAATACATGATTCCATTGAATAACTGTTTGAAAAGTTTGAAAACTGGTTAAGCGCAAGTAGGCTTTCTTTGAATTTGAAAAAAAAAAACTGTGTATCCTATTTTCACTAAACCTTCTTTTTATTATATTATTCCGAAAGAATTAAAGTTTGATGATACTGTAATACAAAAAGCTTAATCATTTAAATTTTTAGGTTTGATTGTTGATGAACTTTTAACATGGGATAAGGATATTTCGGCTGACTGCAAGAAAATTCCTCCAATGTCTGGTATTTTGAAAAGGTTTAAAAGACCTTTGCCTATATCTAGTCTCTTGAATGTATATTATGCTTTTATCAATTCTCATTTAATGCATATGTCATTTATTTGGAGACATAATAAGAAAACTGCTTTGAGACCTTTACAAATTATTCATAATAGAACTTCAAGAAATTTATTGGGTTTTCATTATTTTACTCCAGTTAAATATCTAAATCAATTTTCATTCCTTCTACCAGCTGAATCAATTAACAAATTAGGTGTTTCTATTTTCATGTATATAGTTATTAACAATTTAAGACATAGTAATATATGTTTCAGTTTAATAAAGATATAGCCTACATACTTATTTACCAAGACATAAAGAAAAAATATTTTTTTCTCAGCGAACGAAAGAAATTAAGCATTTTTTAATAACAACTTTTAACCGACATTCTTTAGAAAATAGAATTTTACCAAATTGCCGGTGTTCTAAGAATTGTTTAAAAATAGGTACGTTTCTGGGAAGATTATTTATTTTAATTCTCAATTGATTTATTTATTTCATGGTTTCAAACTTTTTCTTCTTTCTGCCCAAAACTTTATGTTATTTTACTATTTGTTCTTATTTTACTTTCTTTCTTGAATCAATTCCTGAGATATTGTTTGCTTCCACAGACTGCAGTTTCATTACTTTTCAATTACATTGTATAACATATGTATGTGTTCTTGTATAGCCCTACATATAAGTTACATTCGTTGGGGCATACTCAATAAATTAAAAAAAAAAAAAACAGATCTCAATAGCGTTCAGTAAAGGCTATTTTTGAACACAGCCGAATCGATGTTTACAAATACGTCATGGTGAACAGAATGGGTAGTCAGGTAAAAGACAGCATAGTACATAATATAAATTTAGAATCAATTGACGTGTATGTGAAATTTATATTTAAGGAATCCTTGTCGCCATATTGAGAGTTTAAAGCGCACACTCATACACACAATACGCTCACAATACATTCGTTATTTTAATTTTATTTTGAAGTAATTGAAAAAGTAGAATATAAAGAGATGGCAGAAATCATACACGAAAATAAGAGTATTAATACAGCTAATATGTAGCTAGTCGGAGATGTATACAATGGAGGGGGAAAGAAACTGGCCATCCTATCCCATTATTTTCTGGTCTATTTTCCTCATAATTGATGCTTTTTTGGTATCACTTGTGAGGTTCAGACCTTTCTTCGAACATTTGACGAAACAACAATAACAATTCATCTCATTGGGCTATTTTAAAATATAACATAAATAATATGAAGAAACACAATTGTTTTTTTTTTCAGATTCTACAATACAGTAATGTCAACAGTGCAATATTGATTATAGTCATAATGAACTCAATACAGTTTGCTATCGATCTATTTTCAGAAGCTTTGGTTTCGTCTATTTCTTATCTGTTACTATTTCCCTTATGTGGTGCAATTGCGCCACATGACACATAATTATAGTAGTAATATTTCAGTACCATCCTGTAAGTCTTGGAAGTGACTGTCTGCAATGGTCTTCCTCATTTGTGGACCTATGAACACACCTTCTTTCACTTTCGCGTAACTCAACTCTGGAAACTTGTTACACAGGTACCAAAAAGCATCTGAGTCGGTGTCTAGTGCCTTCATGAAATTCTTCATGAGCCCCAGCTGTATATGAAGTGGTGACATGATAACTTTGTCATGCTCAAGCCACGGCACACGAAGGCTGCATTCTATTTCTGAACGGACAATTGTTCTTTATGTGATGGTTCTTTCTATCTGTGATGTCCCATTCGCAGACGAAGCAGCAGTATTTGGTGTACTCTGTCTGAATTCCCATGAGAATAGTGATAACGTTTAAATCAACACAGATACGTCAATTGCACTCGCGACAGTGTATTTTTTCAAGAAATAGCAACATGGTTTCGTACGTATCTTTCAGGTGCGTAGAATATGCAACCGGTACTGACGCATATCTGTTTCCATTGTGTAATAATATTATTTACTACCTTCAAACTTGTCTTAGGTGAGTCTATGAACAGTCGCCATGCTCCAATGCTGTGTTCTACACCGAAGCTTGACGTAAGATCTTGAATGTCCATGCATTATCAAATATTATCACACATTGCAAAGAACTTCACAAGTTCTTCATGTCTGTGTCGAAACTGTGAAGTCGTTGTAACCGTTGCAAGGAAATTAAATTGTTTAAGACGTGAACCGAGCAGTTCAGCTTGGCCTTTTGTTAGTGCCAATTCCCGTACGAATCACAAAGTTGAGCATTATTCATTAAATTAATATCTTCTCCAGGTTGGTAGTAGTCAGAGTCTGGGTCGTTGGTAGGAGATGAAAGAGGACTTTCTTCTTGCATTTCTTCATTAAATGTGTATTCTGCAGATGCTGTTGGTATTGGACAAGTGACGGGGTCATGTGAAATTGGTTTAGAAACTGAAGGAACGTCTGGATAATTTACAGATGCACTAGTTTTGTAGGAGAATCCGGTGACGTTTGACAAAAAGAAATAACAGTCTGTGGTGTGGTTGCTTGACTCACGCCATATCACAGGAACTCCAAATGTCAGGTGGTTGTTGTTCTTCGCCTTCCTTATCCAACCGCACAAGGTGCATGCATGGATCAAACAGATGAACTGTGGTGCCCACGACTTACCACTATCCACTTTCGAATCAAAGTATAGTTCATATTATGTTTTCTTAAGAAACGGTGTAAAAGTTTTCCGATGGAATTTGTCTGTTACATAGCCGCACACGTATCAAAACTCATCTGGTGAAATTCTACATCATCTGGAAAAACGAGAGAAAAATTCGACGAACCGTGTTCCATGTAAAAATAAAATTTCGTCGATAATTTCAATACCTGACGTGATAGTGCAAAACGGTTTTCAGATTTGAAATCAGCATGAAAACCTACATTAGAAATATTAATCATCATATCAGATATCTACCCCTTGTTTATCAGTGTAATCTATCACTTTTGTAGCAAAATTAGAAATAATATTTCCATAACGTTTAATCACTTGGCAAATATCTGTTTGTGTATCTTTATATGGATTCTTTACGCAAGAATTTCGGGATGTCAGCACGAACAAACGTATGGTATAAATTAATAAAGAATTCTGTTTTATATTACTCACTTGGAAATGATGAAGCTGGTGGTGTTTCTTCCTGTTCATTCACTTGTAAAATGTTAAGCTGCTTATTGTGTCTTTTAGAGTTGCTATGTTGTTGTACGAACCATCTCTAAACACTACTGCACTGATTTTTACATGATCGGTACAATTGCATTGAATTATTTTACCATCACTAGAAAAATACTGTCTACCAAACTCCGTAAAAGTAATTGTAATTAATAACTTACCAACTCCTTTACTTTAGATAATATATCTATTAATTTTTTACCACCAATATTCTGCCGTAGGTACAACATCCGACCACCACGCCACCTCTAAAAACATCTAGTTATGCACGAGTGTACATATTTTCCTCCCCTTAACAACATTGCTGCAACCAACCAACCAATCACGTGAAGTGACGCATAACCTAAGTTATCCTTTTTTTTTTTGTCAAGTATCACACCAAAAAAAAAAAAAGGTGTTTGCCTTGACATTGCTGTGTTAATATAGTAAGCGTCGCGTGACCTTGAGTCCGCTTGATTCAGGGGTTAGTGTCTATAAGTCCGCTTCTGCTCATGACATTTGTTGAGTAATTAATTTATTTACCCTTATCCATTCATTCTCACTAGGCGGACAGCATTTCCAAGACAGTGAAGCGACATAATAACACAGTGAAGATTACTCACGTTTATAGAGCATTACACTTTAAGAAAAAAGCATTGGTTTTATGGGCCTTGCGTAGTACACTCTAGAAGCAATGTAGTAGGCAGGAGTTTCTATGGCAACCGGCCATTTGATGTAATAGTCCATATGCTCAATGTTTTTTTTCTTAACGTGGAATCCTTTATAGTTGCTAACGAAAAAAGAAAATTCCATAATTCTGTGGTAGGGAGCCATAAACTGATATGTGCATTTTTGCGATTTTTTATTTTTAATAATATGTGTAACGGTGACAATCTTTAATGTGACATAAGCTGATAAGTGTATGAGTAGTCACAAAGTTGTCAGGACACTCCTTCATATGTGATTTGGTAGAGAAACAATAACAGCCAAAATCTGATATGTGGCACTTACCATGTTATAACATGTTTTCCTTCCATTCATTTATATAAGTCAAAACATGATATGCGATTCATGAAAAGAAACAGAATGTGTTGGCTGCACTGAAACCAAACCAAACATTATGTTGGATGCACTGTCTTCTGTTTCCAAACATACAGTATGTTAGCTGCACTGTTTTCTTTCTAGCATTTTCTTCGCTCGTATGACGACACTGCATACTTTCCCCATTGTTCACTATATTAATTTACAATATGGAAAACTACGATTAAATTACATAAGTTAGGTCAGATGCAAGTGTTCATGAGTAGGATAGTTATCTATACTAATAATAAATCTGTAGCCAAAATTTTTCTGGTAATTTTCGATTTTCCAAAAATAATTGGTCCTAACATATATAATTAACCACCCTGAAACCGAAAATCGCCTTTTTGAAACTTTTGTTTGTATGTCTGTCTGTCTGTCTGTCTGTCTGTATGTTTGTTACCTTTTCACGCGATAATGGCTGAACCGATTTCGATGAAAATTGGAATATAAATTAAGTTCGTTGTAACTTAGATTTTAGGCTATATGGCATTCAAAATACATTATTTAAAAGGGGGGTTATAAGGGGACCTGAATTAAATACATCGAAATATCTCGCTTATTATTGATTTTTGTGAAAAATGTTACATAACAAAAGTTTCTTTAAAAATAATTTGCGATAAGTTTTATTCCTTGAAAAAGTTTGATAGGTCTGATATTTAATGAGATAAATGAGTTTTAAAATTAAAATAACTGCCATCTAAGGCCGTGTAATGAATTAAAAAACAAATGACTTCGTCTATAAGGGACCTTGGACAGCAACAATTGAAAGCTATGAAAGATACCCTACAGATAATGTTTCTGCGTTTCTATGAAGTAATATCGGAAGCTAAATTAACCGATTCGTATAGTTAATTATTAATTCACCATTGGAAAGTGTAGTTTCTCTAGATGGACATAATGTTATAATTTTTTTTAATTTTATTTAACGACGCTCGCAACTGCAGAGGTTATATCAGCGTCGCCGGATGTGCCGGAATTTTTTCCCGCAGGAGTTCTTTTACATGCCAGTAAATCTACTGACATGAGCCTGTCGCATTTAAGCACACTTAAATGCCATCGACCTGGCCCGGGACCGAACCCGCAACCTTGGGCACAGAAGGCCAGCGCTATACCAACTCGCCAACCAGGTCGACTAATGTTATAATGTTATCACAGTAACTTCTGAGTGAATCGAGGACAGGTAAGATTAAAATAGCTTCTTATGCACAGAAAACTTGATAGGCTATTCTGTATATTCGTTTCCTGTATTTCCTAAACTAATTTTTATGACCAAATGAGTGGTCTCTGGATCAAAATGATCGCATTTTAATTTTTAATTCAATTTAAATTAAGTAACATAATAAACGATTTATCCTTCTATCAAACACGAATGTTCCCTGGATCAAATGTCCTATTTTAATTATATAATTACTTTATATTTATTTCTAACGGGTGTAGCGGAGCGCACGGGTAAGGCTAGTATACAATAAAAGTGATTTACTACAGTTATATGAACACTTTTTAATGATTGAATAAAATTAATAAAATCGGTTAAAAACCATACATGTTTCGGAGGAATACTCCTCCATCTTCAGTGGTAGTACCACGACTGTAACAAGAACATAAATTGTGTAAAGCTTATTGTTAATAATAAAATTTAATAATACAATTTTATTATTAACCATGAGCTTTACACAATTTAATAATAAAATTTTATTATTAACCATGAGCTTTACACAATTTATGTTCTTGTTACAGTCGTGGTACTACCACTGGAGATGGAGGAGCATTCCTCCGAAACATGTATGGTATTTAACCGATTTTATTAATTTTATTCAATCATTAAAAAGTGTTCATATAACTGTATTAAATCACTTTTATTGTATATAACTATGGAAAACTGCTATTTAACATTCTAGATGAGGAAGAATGTTTCTGATAAAGATAATATATTCATAATTGACTCATATAAGGACTGGCTTACTGGGATATAAGATTGCTCGGAATATGTACCAAGCAGCAATGAAACATCTCCAAAGAGAAACAAAACCAAGAAAACGTGTCAGACTCTTGCTAGTATACCCTAAATCAAAACGAGTGAAACAAATTACATCTACTATAACTCTGTGGGTAAACAAAGATTTGGATTCACACAAGGGGTAAAGTTAACGTTATAATTTCGAAATAGTATACTGGAATAGTTCAGCCCGATGGTCGAGGAAATTTAACATGCAAGTTTAACCATACGTTTCAAAATATATTGCTAGTCAAAACTTGATATGTAATCCATTATTTTCTAAACCAAATATTAATGATTAAAAGATGTTTTGTTTGAAAACTATTTTGCAAACTAAAAACAAATTTTCAAATTACTAAGAGCATGAACTGACTTTTGGTAGCTTGCCGAACTTTCAAAACCTTCTGTAAAGTTGCAAATATGCAAATATCAACTTATGGCTATACACAACGAATTTACTGCCTAAAGTCGAAGCCAGAACATTTGGAATGCAGCCGGAAATAAATTCTATCATTTGGAGACAAAACATCCATTCCTGAATCCTCTGGCTGAATGCAGCCAGTACTTGTTAGGAAAACACTCACAGGAGTGCGTGCTTGTCGCAGACGTGTGTGTCTGTCCATCCCTCCTTGCGGTCTGTCCGTCATCCAGCCAGGGTTGCCCTGGAAACCCGAAACCTCTCTGATCAAATCACTGGGATTGGCTTTGGCTCATTCGCATCGACCGGCGCGACGCGGCGCGGAGAGTTCTGTAGCGTTGGGATGTTTGCAAACGTTCTGTATTTAATCAACTACAGGAGAGAGCACGGAAATTGACTATCATTAGCACCTTGGTTTCGAAACCCGACTCTACTAAACTAAGCAGGCTACCCTAGAAAGCATAGCAAATTAATTTCAATTTACATGTAAACCACCCAACCAACTATAAGTTCATACACACAGTTTACAACATAAATCACCAGACACTTTACAGATTAAGTTACATTTAAAAAAAATATATATGTGGGGTAAGCAGACGAACATTCATTCATAATGTTCTGCCCAAGGGCACGTCTTTCACTGCAAATCCAGCATTCTCCAGTCTCTCCTATTATCTGCCTTCCTCTTTGTCTCTGCATATGATCTATATATCTTAATATCGTCTAACATCTTATACCTTTTTCTGCCCAAACTCTTCTCCCGTTCACCATTCCTTCCAGTGCATCTTTCAGTAGGCATTTTCTTCTCAACTAGTGACCCATCCAATTCCTTTTCCTCTTTCTGATCAGTTTCAGCATCATTCTTTCTTCATACGCTCTTTCCTACACAGCTTCGTTTCTTAATCTGTCTGTCCATTTCACACACTCTTCACACACCTAAACAACATAAACAGGAAATACACACATTCGGCAGTAAATCGCGTATATACACAACACATCTTCGCAAATCCCCCGAACACAAACAACAGAACAACACTGGAGAAACTCCTCTACAACTACCACCAGCCCCCACCACCAAACTAAAACACACAAACAAAACCACAAACACGTGTTGGAAATTTGAATACTGTCTGAGAGGACACACGACAGCAACAGAGAGGCAGATGAATAAAATAACACCACACCATGAAAGTCTCCATAACGATTCAGACGCTTCTGCCACCGGAAGGGGAAACTCAAAAATGTATGTATGTATGCACAGTGTTCTGCCCAAGAGCAGGTCTTTAACTGCAAACGCAGCATTTCCCTTTCTTGCGTTCCTCTTAATCTCCCCATATAATACTTTAATGCTGTCTATCAACTGATATCTTTTACCCCGAACTCTTGTCCCGTTCACCATTCCTTAAGCATTCCAAATTAACAAATTAGGCCTACACCAAAATAATTAAAACAACAAAAAAAATAAAGTAAAAAATAAAATAAAATAAATAAAAAGCCAATCACCGCACTCACACACCTACTGGCACTTAAGCCAGAAATAGTGTATAAGTATGTAAATATATATTTATTGTTATTTATGTACAATGGCTGGAGAGGGCATCCTGCGCCTATAAGACCCTAAAACGGCCTCTGGCTCAAAGCCAGTAAAGTCAATAAACAACAACAACGCTTCATCCTTCTCCATATCCACATTTCAAATGCTTCTATTCGCTTCTCTGCATTCGTAGTAATGTCCATGTTTCTGCCTCATACAGTGCTACACTCCACACAAAGCACTTTACTGGTCTCTTCCCAATGACAAACAAATTAAGGTAAGAGACCAAAATGAACTTATAAATAGGTAAATAACCCTGGGTGAGGCAACCCATAAAGGGCTAAGGCTAATCAGCGAACAACTCACCTCATGTCCACATGTATCACGTTCATCCAACCAGCACGATGATCTCCCAGCAGTTATACTTCGTTCGCGTAACTTGATTTCGCTATCGCAGCTCCAGAAATTCATCACGATCCTGAGTGGGCACACAAACCGGCCGAAATTTCATCATAAGAAAATTTATTTCCGCATGAGAACTCGAACCAACGCGCATTCCGTAACGCAAATCCAGGCATGATACTTTAGACCACGACGCTACGGCGAGGATGGATAAACTCTACACTTATTATAAAAAATCGAGGATCAATATTGTGATAGATAAATTTGAGTTACATTTTTAATATAAAGTTAAATATTTTAGAAATATGGAAGAATCATTTAAGAGACACTATACTTTAAAACATCCAAGAAAAAGCATGATGTCAACAAACACGGCAGTATAAATGTAGCCTATTAAGAATATGACTGTTCCTTGAAGACCAAAGCCCTCCGAGATAGGGATGAACCAAATGAACCAACTCGGTGGGTCATTCCGAGTTAAGTGTTCGTACCAGGTGGTTACCACGTGACGCTACTCACAGTGTCCCCACAGTCTTAGATGGAGATATCAATTCTGCTCTTGTTTTTTTAATTATTTCTGTCATATTGGAGGTATCTAACTATTCTCTCATACATTCATTTCTCTGATGGTCTAGGACAGCGTTTCTCAAACTATGGTCCGCGGACCACCTGTGGTCCTCGAGGTCTGCCCTTGTGGTCCTTCAAAAAAGACAGAAGAAAAAATAAAATTGAAACAAATTGCGTATCACACTATAGCTTAAAATCTCAGCGTTTGGAAATGACACATGGCAATCGAATTTCATTTTTCTCCCAGCACTGACATTTTATGAAATTTATTACACTACCCGTCTATCGACTTTCCACTCTGCTCTCAACAACAAAAGAGGGATTTAGAGCACTATGAACGTGGTGTTTCCCCGCCATCTTTTCCCTGTACATCTGGTGCCGTGCCTGTAACCCAGCCAGGGACCATCCGAATTCATAACAGAGGACCAAAGTACCGAACCTCAATTCAATTTTAGAATATAAGTGTACTGGTATCAAAATATGCTACGAAAATGATAAATTTGCTTTCGAAGGAAACAAAAGTAAGGTGACCCGCGGAACTGTTCTGACTTCAAAAAGTGGCCCCCACTTCAAAAACGTTTGAGAAACGCTGGTCTAGGAGAGTGATACCAGCTTGGGAGGAACTTCATTAACGTCACTTTAATTTATAACCATCTGGCATATGACTGGGTCTCCTTCCTGTTTGAGTAATTGAAACGGCTACTCATCTAGCAATTTGTCTAAAAAATAACTTCTTTCCATCTTACCGTACTTCTTTAGAAGACTCATCTGGTCAACAGAGAAAGAGCGTACTTAGAATTATAATATCAGCAGAAAACACTCAGGCCTAATGAATATCCATTAACAGCAAATGCTGGGTAACTTTCAGAGCTGGACTCTGGACTTATTTTGCTGTCATTATCACCTTCATATCACTCAGACGCTAAATAATCATAATAGTAAAATAAGCGAAATAAAAAAATAACTATCTCTGCAGATGACCAGATTTTAATGCAAGAAAATGAAGATAATTTGCAAGTGACGATAACCGAATTAAATAAAATCTGTGTTAGGCTATTTAAAAACATTCACAGAGAGAACCAAAATAATAAAATCCCAAGCAAAACTCCCAAACGGAAGTAAGATTATTAAAAAATAATAACGTTCCCAGCGAGTCAAACAGCGATATTATCTATCCTTGCAATGATGATATTACAACCGAATTATATAGATTTAAAAATAGCTATGGTAAGATAAGTAGGAATTGAAAACAGAAAATAAGACAAGAGAGACACTTAAATTTAATAAAACATTATCAGTCCCAGTTTTATTGTATGGTTACAAGTCATGCACAATAAAATGACGACATACATCTCAAAAACAATAATCAGAATTGAAATTTCTCAAGAGAGTAAAGGGATGTACAACACTGGACAAGATTAGAAATGACCAAATAAGAAATCTAGGTACATTTACCATAGAAGAAAATGTCAGAGATTATAGAACTCGTTGCACCGAACATCTGTCAAGAATGGAAAACGAAAGAATTCCAAAACTGCTAAATAGATCAACAGAAAGAAGAGACATTAGCGGTCAGCGATAGAGATGGAAATCTGAAGTCTGAGCAGGAAAGTTTCCAAATCCGTGAAGTGAAGAGTATTATTATTGTTATTATTATTATTATTATTATTATTATTATTACTATTATTATTAATTGTTTAAATGGCGATCTTACTCGTGTTAATTATGTAAGATCGCCATTTAATCAATTATTTATATTCAAGTGTTAAAAGTAGTGTACGAAAGATTCAACATGGATTATTATTATTATTATTATTATTATTATTATTATTATTATTATTATTATTATTATTATTATTATTATTATAGTATCAAGAATTTTCTGATATAAAACACAAAATAAATTTGTAAATATTTCATCGCAGTACACAGAATGCTAAAAGAAGGTCTCTTCTCAGCTTAGGCATTGAAGTGTTAAATGGCAACAGTGTCAGGTTTTCTTTATTAAAAATTCAGTGAGCAACCCGCATTGACGCCGACTTTGCGGTGTCTCTATGTCATAAGCTCTGCGACTCTCTTATTCAGCTTAAAGAGATTTGGATTCAACAGCAGCTTAAAAGATGAGGTTTACATTCAACACAAGAGAGGATCTCATTTCAGCTGTTTTATACGACACTTTGCTCTGGCTCTTAACAAGTTTATATTCCTTTGTCCTACTTCTCTATGGAATTGCTTTGGTATGTATTCCATCGTGTCTTCCTGTTGATATATAGACTTAATGCTAGCAGTCATTTTATTTAATTTGTTTTAGAACACAATACTAAACAATTGTAAACAATGACGGTTTCTGAAATTAAGCAGGTAAATAAAAACTTTACTGTCATCATTATTGTCATCATTATCCATTGTGAATGGAATCTCATTGAATAATTTAATGGCATCTGTCTGACACCTTAGTTTCACTTTCAAGATAATAAACTAGGAACTGACATATCATTCGTTACTCAGATGCTACATTTAAGCTTGTATTTATGTAAGAGTCATTCTACCTAAGAGAGCCAACTGACTAGTCTCTGAAATTGAGACAACTCATCCTGCCTAAGGTTTTTCCGTGGTTTTCCTAAGGCGCTAAGACAAATGTCGGTATGAGCCCTAAAAGAAATGGGCCACGGACCTGCACTCATATCCCCATGACCCCTTAATTACTCTAAATTAATTAATAATTACATCTCTCCCTGCCTATCTCTTCGTAATTGAGTCACTATAAAGCCAAATGGCTGAACTCTAAATTGAGACGATTCAACAAGGCTCATGACAATCAATCACCTCCTACCTAATAGCCAAATTGGCTAGTCTCTTATATGAGACAACTCATCCTGCCTAAGGTATTCCGTGGTTTTCCTAAGGAGTAAGACAAATGTCGGGATGAGCCCTAAAAGAAATGGGCCACGGACCTATATGCCCTTCCCCATATATTCCCCTTTTCTAGCAAACGACGTAATGCCCTAGTTCAGAACCTATAAATTGCCTATTAAATGTGCGAGGTCACTCATTTAGTCGCAATTTGAAAGGACAGGGAACCTCTCAAATTGCAGATTTAGATTTCACGGCGCTTCTTCTGACAGCCTTCACCTGCCTTGTCATCGAACAACAGATGATAGAGTCTTCACGACTCCACTTGCACTGCGAAATGGCTAAGCCCCTTTCAATGTGCAAGATAACACTGCCATCCAACGGCAAACAAACGAGTCTTCTCGACTCTTCCTGCACTGCGATATGACACAGTTCATTTCAATGTGCAGATTTACACCAGCAATTTCCTCCTCGTCCCGTCCTGTGATCACTTTGTCACATTTCCGTCCCCTCGCGTATGTGGTACCTAAGAGGTTACGTCCATTTCCGGCTTTTCCTCTTCAAAATTTTCTAGAACTCCTTCAGTGGAGCAGCGTAAACCGGAGTGAGACTAGTAGCCAACAGGCTTGGAGCTCACATATTTGTCTCTTACTGCCCCGAACCCCTTGCAAGGACGCGTTTTGCGTACATTTTAAATTTGTCCTCCCAATTCTCCTCTTTCGATTCGACTCGATTCGAAGCCTACGATTTTAAGTATAAATCTGTTATCTATATTCATTTATTCTTGTGAAACGATCTATTGAATTATTCATGTATGTATGAATATTGTTTGAAAACAAATTCATTGTCAACACTCTTTAGCAGCACCAAATATTTTCAAAATAATTTAATCACGGTTGGATTCTGAAGTCTTAGAATCCTTACTTATTTCTTCTCTCTTCCAACAAAGTATTTTATATCAAACTGTTCTGCTAATGATCGGTTTTTCGAATGACGAGATACTGTAATGACTCATTTGTTACCAATCAGTGAAGTTACAGGTTCCTTAATTTTACTGCCCAGTTTGTCGAAAGTACTGTCAGTTTACTAATGAACAACTGTTAACTGCAGTATAGGCCATTCGTTATTTCGTGAAACTTTTCTGCGCGTCAAAGTGGACTGAGGAGCTTCCCACTCATAGCTCTTACTCATAGCTAGGCCTGAGAAATACTGGGACATCATTTTATTTTTACTAACATTTTTAATATTAATCTGGCTATACCTTTCTATTAACGATTGAAACAGGAAACACCGTTTGCTACCCCTTCCATGACTGGAGTAGGTATAGGAGGGAAGAAAAGTTGTTCATCCATTTACGTAAACTAGGAAATATCGCAATTTTGAGTTGGATCATTTTCATTACGATTTTTGTTTAATCAAAATACAGTACAGTATTAACACTTAGTGTTTTTACTCACGAATTGAGCTATCCATGCGAACGTATTCATTATGCAGTGTATATTATACTGTCTACAGCACATTAGCGTACAATATAGAGAACGAAGTTAAATTGAAAAATAATCATAATATGGATATTTAAACACATTTTTGAAAATGGTGGCCGTTCATTTCGATACAGGCTTCAGATCTTTTGTGCATATTATTACACTATAGACTATTGTACCTAATTCCAATTACCAGTTTCGTCCTTCGTACGAGTAACTCATCTTGAAATAATTCTATACCTACTCTATAAAAGAGTACCTTACGTACTGTAAATTCAATCTTCACTTCTGCCCGATTCGAAAAGATAAAATTACTCAGAAATGCTATCTACTGTCCGTTCAAGTGGTTTTGTCGCAGGGTCGTAGAAAGGGGGGAGGGAATCACGTGACAGTTAATTACTTAACGAGACCCTTTTATTTAAGTTATTTTAAATACTTGTGTAATATTACGTAGACGTCCAATTCCTAACAGAAATTAATGTTTTCAGAAAAGAGCTAAGACAGCCCAGCTACTAGACTTTACAGAGGAGCGAATAGAAGCAGGTGGAGGAAACCGGGATGCGACGTATGCAAACGGACGACAGTACCTGTGCGAAAATATGATTCAATATTGAAAGCTCTTTCGTCACTGGAAAACGCGAACATATTTCTGGAACGTACTGTACTCACTCAGTACTGCTTACGCGCCCTCGGCTCTGTATTGTGAACGGTTGGAAGTTTACTAGTAGAAGGGGTGGGAGTGAAGTACATTCAAAAACTCAGGTACAATAAAAATTGAAGTAAAAATAAAATGATTTCCCTGTATATGTTGTTATACTATAGGTATCCAACAAGGAAAACTCAGTGCGCAGATTGCACCATTTATTAATATTCTGTATAAAACACACTTCAAATAAAAGATGTGGCTCAAAGTTCGTGGAAATCGAAATTACATGAGCAAACAAAGTCATTAGTCACAATATTTTCTCGGGACTCTTCACACCGCGTTTTATAATCACCTTCATTTGGCCAGGATTGTCAGTGAGGATGGATTCATCAAAGTTTCAGATATTTTCCGGTAGGACATCTCTGACAACTTCGCGTAAATTTGAAATACAGTCATGTAATGTACCTTCGTTTATTGCAGCACTACTGCGTTTAATATTGCTGGAAAATCGAACTGATAGTTCAGGATGTCGTTTTAAAAAATCTTGAAACCCATTCATTTCCAGGACGATTATCTTTAAAATTTAATCATGTGCCTACCAATTCGATTCAAATACTGTTTCACTATGCAAATTCAAATTTTAGTGAGCTGGAGAACTTAGAGTTACTATAAGGATGATTATGATGATAATGATTATGATGATGATGAAATGAGGAAAGGAAAAATGTAGTAGCGGGTTACTTGAAAAGGGATTTGTTGTAGTGAAGAAGAAAATGTGAGTTCCAAGCCAGTAGGCCATTTGTCTCAATCTGTAAGCCCCTTTTCAATGGAAAAATATAAGTACATTTTTAAGAGAAAGCTGAAATATTAACCTAACCTATTATATAACAACAATATTGGAAGAAGAGAACGTCACAGAACACCATTCGAAGGCAGGATTTGCAACAATAGGGTCGGATCGACCGAAGAAGTTAGTAGTATTCACAGAGTGGTGAGCATTACAATCCTCACTTCTCCAGATAAACAAGCTCATATGCAGAATAATTGAAGGCCTAAATGTGCCCGGTATTTAACCTTAGCTCTTTCTAAATCCCTTTCAATCCCCTTTTGTTAACGCTTAAAATTTGGAACATGTCAAAATTTTTAATGGGAAACTGATTACGTCGGTGGTCTAATTTTAGGACTCATTTCGACATTTTTCTTAACTCTTTTGGAAAACCACAGGCGGGATGAATTGTTCTAATTTAGGAGGTTAGTCATTTGGTGTATCGATACTGAAGAAATACGGCCCGATCGACCCAGAAGGAATTATTGTACTTACAAAAATATAGATGTTTTATTAGATATTGTATTTGTAGAATGTTATATCATATTGACATAAAATTGAAAAAAGTGCTGAATGTTTGAGAATACAATGAGTAGATAAATTAAAATGTTTGTTTATGCCATCTTACATCGTAACTACTTCGATTCGTCCCACTCTAAAGTAATGTTATAGTTTTTGTAAGCCTGTTATGATCATTTCGCCTACCTAAGCTCAAAAAGCTATATTGTGTGGTAAGCTTAATGTAACGCACTGTGTTATGAGAGAGTTTCTTTTAATCAATTCTAGAAATCTGGATGAATATCTGATCAAAGTAACATTAAACATTTGGACAAGTGGAAACGAGCTATCGAGAATAAACATTGAATTCTCGATATCCGGTCACATTGTGCGACGTAATCAAGCTCGGAAGGTTTGCTTTCCCGAATTAAATATTCATTTCCTTCCAACGAATGGCAAATGTATAGAAGGAGGCACATCGCTGCATTGCGTCGCTTTAAATTTTCACGAGAGGAGTTTCTAAGTAAAAAAAAAAAAATGACTCAAGAAGATTACCCATACTACTTCATCGTACCTTTTATGCTTTCTGCGACAAATCAATTTCTCTAGCATAATACAAATAAAACTATTTCATTCATTTACCTGTATGTATACTCAACGAAAATGATAATTTAGTATGCACAAAAATATAAGAAGAACATTTTGCAGTATTGGATATGTACAGTAGTGACAAAAAAAACCGGACCAACCCTTGTAGCTGATTTCAGATCCTTGTTCACACCAGAGCACGATAGACTGGAAATTGAGACTTTCGTGGTTCGAATCCTGCATGGGAAAGACACTTCTTTTTGTTCCTTATTCAAATTTATTCCCAATAATTTTCGATAACTGGTGAAATTCATGTTCTGGGAATAATAAGTTAATTAAGTAGTAAAATATCGCAGCAATCGCAAAGTACTGGGAATTAATTTGAGTAAGGAACAAAAAAAAAGTTTCCTTTCCAGTCAGGATTCGAACCACGAAAGTCTTAGTTACCAGTCTATGGTGCTCTGGAGTGAACAAGGCTCTGAAATCAGCTATAAGGGTCTGTCCGTTTTTTTTTTTTTTGGCACTATGTATATCTTGTGCTAGTATACATTTAGTGAAATTAAAAATTAAATTTATAGTTACATATCCTGAATTAATTTTATGTTGGAATATCGTATAGCGATAAAATAACACTTCCACATTAATACACAATTTTTAAAAACCCAAAATATTTTATTGTTAAGAGTAATTATATTTTTTAATTGAGGGTTGCAATTTGTGAAAGAAAAATTGATTTAGCTGATGTCTTTGAAAATTTCTGAATACATATTTGTAAATACTTTGAAATGGCAGTAGAGTTTGTGTTACAAAATTTATGTGGGGGTCTACTAAAATCTCTTGGAATTCACCACCGAACTGTGGAAAATATTATCTTAGACAGATCTGAACATCACAAGTGATACCAACAAGGCACCACTTATGAGACAACTAGGCCAGAAGATAATGGATAGGGTGGCCACTTCCTTTTCCCCTACATTGCTTACATCGACGACTAGCTACATATTACACTAATCAGACTTCAGATGCATACAAACAATTGTTTTTCTTGACACTTATCTTCAAGTGAGATGTAGGTACTGCCTAATAATAGATGTACAGGGACATCATTTTATTTTTACTTGCATTTTTATTGTACCTGCATTTCTGAATGTACTTCACTCTCACCCCTTCACTAATTTCCTTGCTCCCGTCAGACACACAAACTTACGGCCGCTGTTGCATTCGAAGTCTTCAAGCAGTGAAGTAAACACTGCAGTGTATAGTGTGTTTCATAAATATGATTGCGTTTTCTATAGAAGAAAGAACCTATATTAATAATATCGTACTAAAAAACTATATTCAAGAAACGATAAATTCAATTTCAGAGAATAAGCTTCAAAATGTTTTTAATAATATGCGTACTGAATTGAAGCCTGCATTGTAATGAACGGCAACCATTTTTAGCAACTTGTTTAAAAATTCAGATTAGCTTTTTTTGAATTGAGGTGGCTAGAAGCAAAGGAATGCTAGTGAGATTTGTAATAACATGAGTTAAGTGCATCCAGTGTAAGCAAAAGTATCTAAAATTTTAGTGGCAAAGGGATATTTTAATCGCATCACACATTAAAATTTAAATAAAAATTTCACCGATTTTACGAAAGCTTAAATATTTAAACCCCATTTTCTCAAAAGTAACTTAGGTGCACTTACAGCCCTTCACTTATGACCCCCTCAATTTAAATGCACTCTCTATGTTGTATGTTAACACCAATATTTAATATGCTAAATAAAGTAGACATTACATAACGAACACAGCCGCCTGAAAAATTCAATTTTTGAAAAAAAAAAAAAAAAAAAAATGTTACTACTCTACTGTATTTTGATAAATTCCGTAAAAGTAATGATCAAACTGAAAATCGTAATATCGTATTTCCCTACAACATAAATGGATACACTACTTTTCTCTCCTCCTATAGCTAGTAAAATGATTTATTTACATATTGCACTAGTAACATCAAACTCCTGTAATGGAAGGGGGCAACAGTGTTTCCGAGTATAGCCAGGTTAATGTTAAAAATGTTGGTAAAAATAAAGTGATGTCCCTGTACATATCAGCCAGAACCTCAATCAGAAGATATTTTCTCCATTAATAACCAACTTTAAAAAATGGAATTTTGTAATTGATTTAACAGGATATCAACCTCTACCATCATGTGGCTTAAGTCTGCAAAAAAATTCGGATTGTGTGTTTGGATATACGGCAGAGGGAATTATTTTCTTTCGTTCGTTTGAATCTAACAGCTGAACAGCTGAATTTGTTGACGATGTCTTTTTACCACGGCAATGCTATTCTGTATTAAATTGTTTGTTCCCTCTCATTTCTGAATTACACAGTTTGCATTATATCATATCTCCGTTAATAGAGAAATAATTAGGACGGAATTCCTCAACATATTGCTGCATTGTTTTATATTTTGATTTGTAGTTCTGCGTATACATCCGAACTTTCCACTACCACTAGAGTACGAGACACGGAAGAACCTTCACTTGAGGCCAGCAGCGCAATGTTTGATTGCAAACGTCAACAGACTGTGCAAGGGGAGGGGGTTGTTTATAGCTTGCGACTTCACTGTGTATGGTCCAGTAACAACACAACTTCATTTCCTATCATTCCGTATTTTGTGCTTAAGAACCCCTGGAACAGACATAGATCTAGGCCTTACATTAGGATATAAAGTATGCAAATCCAAATTGAAATTTACATTCGTACCAATAGATCTGAATTCCTAATACACAAGAATGATTTTTTTAAAATAAAGATATATGAACATTTCAACACTATTTTCACATTATATGAATTACAGATTCATCCATGTAATGCAACGAAACTTAAAAGAAAATCAAATTCAGATATACTCAGTTTTCAACTGTATAATATATGAAAACATATCGATAGAGCGGTCTGAAAGAAAATACAGTAACATACGGATATACAGGGACATCATTTTATTTTTACTTCAATTTTTATTGTATACCTGAGTTTTTGAACGTACTTCACTCCCTCCACGATCGCCGGATTTAAGTCAACACTATGTCTTTCCTGTGAAGCCACGTGAAGAGTTGTACAGGGACATCATTTTATTTTTACTAACATTTTTAATATTAACCTGGCTATACCTTTAGAGAACCGGAAAACCCGTTCGCTACCCCCTTCCACAACTGGAGTTCGATGATACTGGCGTAAAACACAAACACATCACTTTACTAGGTATAGGAGGGAAGAAAAGTACTTCATCCATTTACGTAAAGTAGGAAATATCGGGATTTTGAGTTCGATAATTTTCATTAGGTTTTGTTTAATCAAAATACAGTACTGTATTAAGAATAAGTGCTTTTACTCACGAATAGAGTTATCCATGCGAACGTATTCATTATGCAGTGTATATTGTACTGTCTACAGCACATTAGCGTACAATATAGAGAATGAAGTTAAATTGAAAAATAATCATAATATGGATATTTAAACACATTTTTGAAAATGGTGGCCGTTCATTTCGATACAGGCTTCAGTTCGAATGTGTGTAATTCCAATTACCAGTTTCGTCCTTCGTACTAGTAACTCATCTTGAAATAATTCTATAGGCCTACCTACTGTCAGAGTACCTTACGTACTGTAAATTCAATCTTTACTTCTGCTCGATCCGAAAAGATAAAATTACTCAGACATGCTATCTACTGTCCGTCCAAGTGGTTATGTCTCAGGATCGCAGAAAGGGGGAAAATCGCGTGACAGTTAATTACTTTACGAGGCCCTTATATTTAAGTTATTTTAAACAGTTGTATAATATTACGTAGACGCCCATTTCCTAACAGAAATTAATGTTCTCAGAAAAGAGCTAAGACAGCCCAGCCACTAACCTTTACAGAGAGGCGAATAGAAGCAGGTGGGGAAAACCGGAATGCGAAGTAGGCAAATGGACGACAGTATCTGTGCGAAAATGATGCAATATTGAAAACTCTTTCGTCACTGGAAAACGCGAACATATTTTTGGAACGTACTGTTTACTATGACCGTAAGGCTATTATGACTGTATATGCGGTCTTGGATCTATGTGGAGGGCGATTGAACTTCATTAGTAGAAGGGGTAGGAGTGAAGTACATTAAAAAACTCAGGTACAATAAAAATTGATGTAAAAATAAAATAATGTCCCTGTATATACATGATATCTATATAGTCAGAGGGAAATCTGCTTGAACGAGTTCATATTGCTGCGAGTGTACCATAAATTATTCGCAGGTACAATGTTTGCAATGAAGTTGGTAGTCGCCACATCGAGTCTCTGTTATAGTGAACCAGAATGTAATGCAACAAACGAGTTGATTCTCGGAAAAATAGAGTAATCACCACTTGAAGTATAAAAATGCTGATTTTTACTTTACGTAGAAAAAAATTGTTAATTTGAAAAATTAACATTTCTATTGCTTCCTCGACATTGGACATTAAACACGTTTTGGTTGGATTTGTAATTGCGTCAGTACCTTGTTCCGACGCAGCAGAAGCGGGAAATGTAAACATTTGATTTGAATTTGTTTTACATGTAACACGGAAACAGCACGATTTTGGACATGGGTTCCCACTTGAAACGTTGTCTACTAAGTCTCTTCTACAAGCACTAGGAGTTTGTAATGGGAATCTCGAAACATCAGGTATGTAGTCGTCTTTTATATCCTATCATACTTGCAATGCAATCCAGCGTAGACGATGGAATATACAGGGACATAATTTTATTTTTAATAACATTTTTAATATTAACCTGGCTATACCTTTAGAGAACCGGAAACACCGTTCGCTACCTCCTTCCACGACTGGAGTTCGAAGATACCGGCGTAAAACATAAACAAATCACATTACTAGGTATAGGAGGGAAGAAAAGTAGTTCATCCATTTACGTAAACTAGGAAATATCGCGATTTTGAGTTTGATAATTTTCATTAGGTTTTTGTTTAATCAAAATGCAGTACTGTATTAAGAATAAGTGTTTTTACTCACGAACTGAGCTATTCATGCGAACGTATTCATTATCCAGTGTATATTGTACTGTCTACAGCACATTTGCGTACGATATAGAGAATGAAGTTCAATTGAAAAATAATCATAATATGGATATTTGAACACATTTTTGAAAATAGTGGCCGTTTATTTCGATACAGGCTTTAGTTCTTTTGTGCATAATATCGCACTATAGACTATTGCATCTAATTTCAATTGCCAGTTTCGTCCTTCGTACTAGTAACTCATGTTGAAATAATTCTGTACCTACTCTATAAAAGAGTACCTTACGTACTGTAAATTTAATCTTCACTTCTGCCCGATCCGAAAATATAAAATTACTCAGACATGCTATCTACTGTCCGTCCAAGTGGTTATGCCGCAGGATCGTAGAAAGGAGGAACTCACGTGACAGTTAATTACTTAACGATTCCCTTTTATTTAAGTTATTTTAAACAGTTGTATAATATTACGTAAACGTCCAATTCCTAACAGAAATTAATGTTTTCAGAAAAGAGCTAAGGCAGCCCTGCTTTTACAGAGGGGCGTGCAAAAGCAGGTGGGGGAAATCGGGATGCGACGTAGGCAAACGGACTGTACCTGTGCGGAAATATGATTCAATATTGAAAGTTCTTTCGTCACTGGAAAACGCGAACATATTTCTGGAACGTACTATACTCAATAACTCAGTGCTGTTTACTATATGCAGCCTTGATTCTGTCTGGAGAACAGTTGAAACTTCATTGGTAGGAGGGGTGGGAGTGAAGTACATTCAAAAACTCGGGTACAATAAAGATTGAAGTAAAAATAAAATGATGTCCCTGTATTTTTACCAATAATAGACAGGGCACAGGACGACCGTTGAGACAACACATGGCAGCACATGACAAAGGAGTAACTCTGTTCTGTAGACAGAAGATATCTCTCGCGTCATTGAATTATTACTTTGAAAATCAATAAAAGTAATTAGTTTAGTTATTCCCTCATATTAAATTTATTTACAAACCGTATCACTGTATTTCTACCATTAGAATTTTCTGTGGTTTTTTTTTGAAGCTATCTCTTGCCTAGTTTAAATTCATTTCGGTATAAATAATTAAGGCTGTTTCGTACTTATGCAAATGACAATAATTAACAGCTCGAAACGATACATAATTAAACTGCCTGTTTCAGTTTAAAAGATCGTTTAAAACGCTACAATTTACAGAATGATACACAGAAAAAGAAAATACTTTTGACGTTGCATTATTTTTTAAATGTTTATTCGTTTGTACGTAATGTATGACGCATTATGGTGGCTGTGAGTAAAACATAGGCCTACTGGTAAAATTTAATTTGTGAGATTTTACATTCAGTAAATTTAATAATGCCCGCTGCTGCGGCTCTGTGGATAGCGCGTGTGTTTCCAAACCACACGGTTCATGCTTCAATTCTCCGCGTGTGCACAGATTTATCTACATGCCAACGGGACTGAATGTATGTCCTTTATTCCATTCTTGTCCTGTGACTCAATATATTTAATTTATGGTTTTTAGTAAACTTGCTTATCTTAAATACCGCAATTAAAAATAAATTTTACAATACATAATAATTTGTTTTAACTTATTTTTGTTGCAAAGTTTTTCGGCTTATTAGCATCTTCAGGCAATGTAATACTTACTTACTTACTTACTTACTTACTTACTTACTTACTTACTTACTTACTTACTGGCTTTTAAGGAACACGGAGGTTCATTTCCGCCCTCAAATAAGCCCGCCATTGGTCCCTATCCTCAGCAAGATTAATCCGATCTCTATTACCATATCCCACCTCCCTCAAGTCCATTTTAATGTTACGTCTCGGCCTCCCCAAAGGTCTTTTTCCCTCCGGCCTCCCAACTACCACTCTATATGCAGTTCTGGATTCGCCCATGCGTGCTACATGCCCTGCCCATCTCAAACGTCTGGATTTAATGTTCCTAATTATGTCAGATGAAGAATACAATTCGTACAGTTCTGTGTTGTGTAACTTTCTCCAGTCTCCTGTAACTTCATCCCTCTTAGCCCCAAATATTTTCCTAAGCACCTTATTCCCAAACACACTTAATCTATATTCCTCTCTCAAAGTGAGAGTCCAAGTTTTACAACCATAAAGAACAACCGGTAATATAACACTGTTTTATAAATTTTAACTTTCAGATTCTTTGACAGCAGACTCGATGATAAAAGTATGTAATGTAATGGCAATCTAATACAATATCTAAAACGTATAGCCTATATGAAATTAGTAAATTAAATTATATAGGTAACGGTACAAATTAATAACCAAAGTAACATTGGATTTTGTTTATAACTCAGAGAGAATTTTAAATCAAAAGATAGTATTTAACATAACAGATATGTCTTTCGTGTCACGAAGTAAGGGTATAAGTGAAAATTGCTAGTTTTCAGGACAGAGATATGAAGTTTCCAAATCAGTAATAATATGAACTCTTGAAGTTTTTTAGTGAATAAAACATCAAATAAATTTTATGAATCCGATTTATTTTTATCGCATTGTAATGTTCTTTAAATCCTACTTATTGCGAAATGGCTTGTAAATTTGATTTTTTACTTATACTTTTAGTCCTATTCTCTGATTGAGATTCTGGCAGATATGTACAGGGACATCATTTTATTTTTACTAACATTTTTAATATTAACCTGGCTATACCTTTAGAGAACCGGAAAACCCGTTCGCTACCCCCTTCCACAACTGGAGTTCGATTATACTGGCGTAAAACACAAACACATCACTTTACTAGGTATAGGAGGGAAGAAAAGTACTTCATTCATTTACGTAAACTAGGAAATATCGCGATTTTGAGTTCGATAATTTTCATTTGGGTTTTTTATTTAATCAAAATACAGTACTGTATTAAGAATAAGTGCTTTTACTCACGAACTGAGCTATCCATGCGAACGTGTTCATTATGTAGTGTATATTATACTGTCTACAGCACATTAGCGTACAATATAGAGAATAATGAAGTTCAATTGAAAAATAATCATAAAATGGATATTTAAACACATTTTTGAAGATGGTAGCCATTCATTTCGATAGCCTACAGGCTTCAGTTCTTTTGTGTATATTATCGCACTATAGACTATTGCATCTAATTCCAATTACCAGTTTCGTCCTTCGTACTAGTAACTCATGTTGAAATAATTCTGTACCTACTCTATAAAAGAGTACCTTATGTAATGTAAATTCAATCTTCACTTCTGCCCGACCCGCATAGATAAAATTACTCAGACATGCTATCTACTCTCCGTCCAAGTGGTTATGCCGCAGGATCGTAGAAAGGAGGGAAATCACGTGACAGTTAATTACTTAACGAGGCTCTTTTATTTAAGTTATTTTAAACAGTTGTATAATATTACGTAAACGTCCAATTCCTAATAGAAATTAATGTTTTCAGAAAAGAGCTAAGACAGCCCTGCTTTTACAGAGGGCCGTGCAGAAGCAGGTGGGGGAAATCGGGATGTGACGTAGGCAAACGGACAGTACCTGTGCGAAATATATGATTCAATATTAAAAGTTCTTTCGTCACTGGAAAACGCGAACATATTTCTGGAACGTACTATACTCAGTAACTCAGTGCTGTTTACTATAAGCGGCCTTGATTCTGTCTGGAAAACAGTTGAAACTTCATTAGTAGAAGGGGTGGGAGTGAAGTACATTCAAAAACTCAGGTATAATAAAAATTGAAGTAAAAATAAAATGATGTCCCTGTACATTTATTATCAGACAGTACATTTCACTTGACGATATGTGTCAGAGCAAGAACAATTGTTTGCATACATCTGAAGTCTGATTAGTGTGATATGTAGCTTGTCGGCGATGTTTGCAATGGAGGGGGAAAGGAACTGCCCCGTATCCCATTATCTTCTAGCCTAGTTGCTTCATAAGTGGTGTCTTGTTGATATCACTTGTGAGGTTCAGACCTGTCTTAAGACAGTTGACTAAATAACTTTTAGCTCTTGGCACAAAATATTGTAAATTTTATTTCACTCAACAATAGGATTTTATTCTTCCAAAAATAATTCCTTTCTACAATTTGCCTTAAACGCTCTCGTCAACAATTGGATTTTCATTCAACACAGTATTCGTTATAGCACTCCACTGACGGCAATGACAATTTACTTGGACTATTACGAACAACAATGAACTGTTAATCTTAACTAATATTTACAAAGCACTGTTTACAAATCTGAAATATCAGTTCTCGGTTCACAGTTCTTCTAGCTCAGTCACTCGAGTTCACAGTATCTCGAACCACAGACCTTCAGAGACAGTTCACTGTACTCGAACTCAGGTCCCTCCAACTGCGGTCCACTGCACTCGAACTCAGGCCTTCAGATGCTGACACAGTCACGGACGCACTCTCGAGTCGAACTCCGGTACACAAGACTGGCTTGCTTGCTCTGGCTTAGTCACTGACTGGCTGACTAATCAACTGAAAAACTGGAACTCTCTCTGTCGTTCCTTCGCGTCCGTAATTTATAACCACAGCGACGTAGCCTCGAAAGTTCCACGCGTCTCTAGAGATGGCACTCCAGAAAAATCCAGAGCCCTCTCCTCTCTACCAGCACCAGATGCGCGCGCACTCTCTCTCCACTCTCTCGCCGCGTAGGCCCTTCCCCCTTACTTCTCTCCGCCGCGCGCAGTCCCCGCGCGATCTGCTTTCTTGCGGGGCGCTGGTCGTGAGTTCGAATCTCACGTCGCTTTCACAATATATAGCAAATACAAACTAATAGTTATGATATTCGGGCCCTATTAAAAATGAGTACATTTCCACGTTCCCCAACCAGAAACGAACTCACTTTCGCTTCTCTGCAACGTCATGTGGTAATACTCAGCCGTGAATAATTTTTTACTTTATTGGGTTATTTTACGACGCTGTATCAACACGTAGGTTATTTAGCGTCTGAATGATATGAAGGTGATAATGCCGGTGAAATGAGTCCGGGGTCCAGCACCGAAAGTTACCCAGCATTTGCTCGTATTGGGTTCAGGGAAAACCCCGGAAAAAACCACAACCAGGTAATTTGCCTCGACCGGGATTCGAACCCGGGCCACCTGGTTTCGCGGCCAGACGCGCAGACCGTTACTCCACAGGTGTGGACGCCGTGGATAAGACAAGGATTAAATTAATTAATATAACACGATGAAATAAAGTCCTATTCTTCGAACTAAACAATGAATCCATTGACAAAACAAATATATTGTGAAAACTTTGATGTGGCAAATGCTATATTTCCATACAACGAAGAGATCATGTCTAACAGTAAGAATATTTAAAACAGAACAAAACTCATTATCAAATATTATATTTTTTTGGGTATAAAAACTCTTGAAAGCTGCGTTCCAATGTAATAATTTATAACAGTTGTAGTACAGCATTACGTGAGAGTTCCACTTCAGCTAAGTCAAGTGTGCTTCATCTGTATATTCATTACTTCGATGACGTGAATTCTCGTCCGTTCGATAACCATTGTTCTGAGCCTGAACCGATCAAGACCGTCTTTTGTAAGATACCTGCCATTGTGAAATGCGAGCCAGAACGATCTATGCAAAGTGGATGACAGGTGGCGTCAGGGGCCGTGTTTGAAGAGGCGCAAACGAGAGCTGTCTACTCTAAATTTCAAGCAGTCTACTTCATAACTAAGCAAGTGTAAATTGTAAACAAGTTGCTGAACACAAGAACTTTTATGAACCTTACACATAAAAAATTGAGCTTATATTCTCATCTACATAATTAGTTATTAGTGTAGCAATTAATAACACATTTCCCAGAAAGATTCTTATTTCTGTTATTTGGAAAGCTTTGATCGTTAGTTCATTACAATAGGAAATAAAATAAGTTAAACGTTTTGACAAGTAACAGCTATATGCAATCTAAATGAAATGTAAATTCGGTAATCTATAGATTAGTATGGAAATACATCATATTCCATAAACTGAACGATCAATACGTCTATTGTTATATACAGGGTGTGTCAGAATTAATTTGGCAAACTTTGGGGGCATAATTCTCACAACAAAACAAGATAAAAATGTTCATATAAACATATGTCCGAAAAGCCTTAAGTCCACACCTGTGGAGTAACGGTTAGCGCGTCTGGCAGCGAAACCAGGTGGCCCGGGTTCGAATCCCGGTCGGGGCAAGTTACTTGGTTGGGGTTTTTTCCTGGGTTTTCCCTCAACCCAATACGAGCAAATGCTGTTTAACTTTCGGCGCTGGACCCCGGACTCATTTCACCGGCATTATGACCTTCATATCATTCAGACGCTAAATAACCTGGATGTTGATACAGCGTCGTAAAATAACCCAATAAATAAATAAAAAAATCCTTAATTTTTTAGTTATTAATGAAACAACTAATGTAACATCTGTTAGATATTGTCAGCTTGGTAGCAAGTGTTGCAACATTTTTATTTTATTTGGTTATATAACGACGCTGTATCAACTACTAGGTTATTTAGCGTCGATGAGATTGGTGATAGCGAGATGGTATTTGGCGAGATGAGGCCGAGGATTCGCCATAGATTGCCTGGCATTCACTTTACGGCTGGGGAAAACCTCGGAAAAAACCCAACCAGGTAATCAGCCCAAGCGGGGATCGAACCCGCACCCGAGCGCAACTTCAGACCGGCAGGCAAGCGCCTTAACCGACTGAGCCATGCCGGTGGCTGTGTTGCAACGTTAATCAATTCAGAAACGCTTAACAAATGTTCAAAATGTTTTCTCTTGCTTCCACACACCCATGCAGTTGTCGGATCATGGACTGTTGCACCCTTTCAAATACTCCCACACGGGTCGAAATGCTTCGCAGATTTCCATTACACGTTGATCAAGTGTCTCTGCATTAGGAATGCCTGCTGCATAAACCAATTGTTTTAAATGGCCCCACATATAAAAATCTATAGGATTGAGGTCGGGGGAACGTGCAGGCCATGGAATTGTTGATATTCATTATCAATTGTTCCATTATTTTCTTTCATTAATAACTTAAAAACTAAGGATTTTCGGACGTATGGTAATATGAACATTTTTCTTATTTTGGTGTGAGGAACATGCCCCCAATTTTTGTCAAAGTATTTCTGAAAAACCCTGTATATTATTGGTTACTCAGGAGAAGACGAACGGAAGGAATGTGTCCATCTTAACTATGGATGCTCGTTATTATAAACATTGCTCAAATAAGCATTACAGTAGCCAGGTTATTACTCACGCCGATAACATTACTAACAATATGCGTGTGGATTTTAAAGGATACTAATTATTTTAATAAAGTAAGTATTAATAATATTTCTTTAGTCTAGTATGAATTGTGGTTAACAGCTTAACTTCTAACTTCTCAAGCACAAAAGCAATGGCCAAAGACTGATAAAGCCTGCACACTTTTTAATGAATAGCATCTTCATTGCATCATATAATGAAAGCAATCATATCACTAACACTCTTCCCTCTGCCGTCTCACCTCCCGCTCTTCATCCGGTACGTAACAAACAATATGTAACATAACTCCGCTCTGCTTTTGCTTTGTTTTGTTTGTTTCTACTTTTCTGTCTTTTTATAGATCAGTTCTTATAAATAATGTGTATTAATATACAGTATATTCAAGTGGTAAATTAGGTACAAAATAAACATCCTTTCCTCAGTCGTATCAACCAGGCGCTGTACGAAGGTGGACTAAAGCGGTCGTTTCCAAGAGCCATGGATCCGATGCACCGTGCGTGAAATTCTGCTAACGCTTGAGCTATAGAAGTCGACTGCTTTTATAACAGCGTGTCAATGCGTCGTTGTAAGTGGAGATGGCTGACAACATGGATCTGGCAGATATTTATTTGTTAAAACATGAGACAGATATAGTCTACATATATGTAGCCTAAATGCATTTCCCATTTTCAATATTGTTGTCTAATATAGTAACATTTTGTAACTTCTATTATCCTTTGTTTATCCGTGTTAGCCATTAAATTATACTATTATACTATTATATTAGAGTTCTACGAAATGTTTATTTGGCCATTATTCAGTCTATCATTCAATATGGTATAATTGTTTGGGGTGGAAGTACAAAAATTAATCTTAGTCCGTTAAATTTACTACAAAAACGAATAATTAAAATTTGTTTGAAGAAACGTTTCGATTATCCAACTAAATTAATTTATTCTGAATTTAATGTATTTAATATTGAACAAATGTATAAGTATACGCTGTTAAAATTTTATCATAAAAATCGTAATAAGTTTGTATTACAGACACACAATTATGACACAAGACGAAATATTAATTCAACATTAGTAGAACCTAAATGTCTCACATCTGCTGGTCTAAAGCATAGCATAAATTTTGGCCCCCGGTTGTACAATGCTTTAACTAAATTACACCCAGAACTTCTAACATGTAACCCACTAACATATAACAAGAAAATTAGAAATGTGTTAATATCTTCAATTTGATTAAATAAATTTATAGCCTATGTGTATGAATTAATAAACCTATATTATATTTGTATTCTATAATTTTGAAATATATATATTAGTCCTACTTTTCACGTGCGATATTATTCTTCTCTAGTGTTAATATTATATTATATAATTCCATTGCCGCTGTAATTATGTTTTAGTTCCTATTTTATTTTACTTATTTATTTATATTATTATTATTATTATTATTATTATTTTTTATTTTAATATTATATCTGAACTGCGACCGAGCACGAGCGCTGCTCATTCGGTCTCAAATTTTGTTAATACTACTGTATCTTCTTTTTATATTGCTTGTATTATTTTATTTGTATTTCTCTTTGTTTGTTTTGTAATTATATACTTTATTCTGTATATTTGAATTTAAATAAAATAAATAAATAAATAAATAAATAAAATTAAATCAAGTTATTTACTGTATCTCGCATGAAAGGTATCCTCTGATTTAACACAAGAATTAATGAAGAAGCAATGTGACACAAATCCAAGTAGAGGTTAAAACTATATACTTTATTTTAAATTAATCATCACTATATCTGTTTACATGAGGAAATATATGTTTTTAATTTTGTGCTAAATTAAACAGTCAGGATAACCTATTAAAATAGTATGTAATAATAAAAACTTGTTAAGTTTTGTCAATCATCTGCCTCACATTCTCTTTTACTGTTATGCTTTTATAATTAACTAGTGGCTTGTGCAGCAAATGCTGCAAACTAAGTTCATTAGACGTTCAAATAAACATTTTTCAGATCTATTTTCAATGAAGAATACCAGACATTAGGAAAGTTATTTGCTTCCATAACAATAAAAGATACTGAATAATTTCGAGGGAAAAATTGTTCCGGAGCCGGATATCGAACCCGGGACCTTTGGTTTAACGTACCAACGCTCTACCACTGAGCTACCCGGGAACTCTAACCGACACCGATCCAATTTTTCCCTCTATATCTACAGACCTCAAAGTGGGCTGACAACCGTCAAGCAAACAACTTCGAGTGCACACTAACTCCGTGTGACTTAAATTGTGGTTTTCTGTTAACGAACAGTGACGTGTATTATGCAAATCAAGATTTCAGGTATAACTCCCTGTAAAGTTGATTTGAATAATTTCGAGGGAAAAATTGTTCCGGAGCCGGGTATCGAACCCGGGACCTTTGGTTTAACGTACCAACGCTCTACCACTGAGCTACCCGGGAACTCTAACCGACACCGATCCAATTTTTCCCTCTATATCCACAGACCTCAAAGTGGGCTGACAACTGTCAAGCAACCAACTTCGAGTGCACACTAACTCCGTGTGACTCTCCAGCCAATACTGAAGAGAACCACGCATATAAATATCTACACCACACCGCCATTAAATATATGAAAAAGACCCAACCCCACTTGACTAATAATTATAAAAATATTTGATTTTTAATAATATTATTATCTTACGTAAGTTTTATAACTTTCAGTAACATATACTATATATATATTATATAACCGCCACTCAGTGAAATATAGAAATCAAAATCTAATTTAAGTTATTCTCTACATCTACTTATATAAACCCAAAACGTTTCACTTTCATATCATCAATATAGCATTAAGGCAATGGTAAAGTTTAGCGGTCCCTGCTTAGGTCGTTCTTGCACGCATGAAAATAACAATGGTATTTACGCATTAATATGTATAATTAATGAAAAATAGTCACATCATGGCATTAACTGCAATAATATTTCATTTCTAATGGTAATAATGTATTCAAACCACCTCAAGTTTTGTAGTTTTTAATATCCAATACACAGTTGTACCCAGAAAATTACACACCACAGAATCGAACCTGTAAATTATTTTTAGTAATAACCAATTTAATTTGAGCTCTAAATATGCCAGCATTCTTGCAGATCATGGCCTTCGTGTAATATTGTTTACTGTAGTATGTGTTTTGTTTTATTCTGAAATGCAACACGGCCGACTTGATGCTCGCTTCGCTTCTGCTTTACAAAAAAGCGAAGGGAATGTCAAGTCGGCCGTGAATGCTATTAGCTAGTTCCCAAAACTGACGACAGATGGATTTTGGAAAATAGGAAAATTATGTTTAAAAATTGACATTTCACTGAAAACTGCTATTTTTCCGAAAAACTTTGAGTTCCAAGCTTCAAAATGAGAGGTCATTTATTAAAATCCGTCCAACCGTTTTCCCGTAATTTCCATTACCAGTTCAAATTGTATATATAGATATTTTGGTAAACTGTATAATATGGAACGATTCCGTACTAAATCTATCAATTTTTCATCCACATCTTTGCTGAACGATCCCGCCGTCAGATGCCGGAATAGCGGACCGTGACGCAATCATTGGTGATAACGAGATAGTATTTGGAGAGATGTGGCCGAGGATTCGCCATACATTACCTAACATTCGCCTTACGGTTGGGAAACCCCCTTAAAAAACCCAACCAGTAATCAGCCCAAGCAGGAATCGAACCCACGCCCGAGCGCAACTCCGGATCGGCAAGAAAGCGTCTCAGCCGACTGAGCTACGCCGGTGGTTACCATTTCAGGTTAATTCAATAGCCAAAAATTCTCTTATTCAGCACAAAATTAAAAAAAAAAACTATGAAACTGTAAGACCACAGTATAGTATATACAGTCACGAAGCTCAATACATAGTAAATATGCATCCATAGATAGTTGCTAACCACTAGGATCGCTATTATCGCCTCATTACAGACAATGCGAAATAGTACCGGCACAGTTTATTGTTCCTAGAACCCTCACAACTCAAGCTTCGTGACTGTATATACTAGACTGTGGTAAGGCCAAATCTACGGTAAACTTATTTCAGGCAACATTTCTTTTTAATTTTTCATACGCCACAGCAACCATCTCCCTTTAATTTCAACTATGTTAGTTACTTTATGGTAATCCTATATTTTTCGTGGAAATCTCGAAACTTTTTTGGGAATGGCAATAATCCTCTTTATACTTCCTTTGAAGAGAAAGTAAAAACCCCGACAGGGATAAAGAAGCATCTCCTACAGAGAGATATGTTCTTGTGTTAAGAGTTAATAAAGGGAATTCGAAATCAACCTTGTCACGTCTCTACAGGTGAAGAGTATAGAGTCCCTTTATCTGGGACTTCGCACCTGGAGTACGGGGAGTGATTAGCTTAATAAAGACAGACACGAACGTGAAATGGAAGAAATGGGGAGCGGGTGAAGCGAGGTTTGTTACCCTCACCCTTTTCCTGGCAGGGAATTGAGCCCCATGTTAATCGTGAAGGAGCTTCTGGTTGTTCTGTTTTTCCACACCTTAATACTAGTGAGTTGTACTTTTTATAAACAAACTTGAGGCCTTTTAGAGCGGCCTCCCTGCCACCACCCCGTTGTAAATGTAGAATGGCCGAGGCTAAAGGGGGAAAGAAGACTGCTCTCAACGGCTTTGTACCCTAAGTTTATGGAGAGAATTGCGCTTTGTGTTGCGTACAAAGTGTAATGTTAATGCTAATTTATTTTTCAGTCCCTCTGTATTAGCATCATTATCTTCTACAGCGAGCCTTGAAATATGCACGTGTTACTCTTCTGAGAAACAGGTTACTACTCTAATTGCGATCTTTTATTACTCCTTTTAATTGCTCTTTTATTCATCTCAAAAGGTCATGTACATGTAGCCTACCAACTGTATTACAACTAATCATAATAAATATTACTTATTTCACGATTTCTATAAGCTTAAAAATCTTATATCAATAATTGTTTTATAAAAATTTATCACTAGACATCGAATGTTAGGAAAATACTTATTTTAAACGAATAACTGCTTTGAAATTCTGAAAGTTCCAGTATATTTACGCGAAATATTAAAATGGGTAAAATTTACGAGCACTAGAAAGCTTTCATATTATTTACTTCCGCTTTTTATTATTGAATAGATACATTTTATTATTCGTTTAATACTTATTTTCATTTGCGATGCTGTATCCAATTGGTACATGAAATTAGATTCACATTTTATAATTAGAAATAGACATCTAGATACTTTAGTTTTTGCAGATGATCAAGTTCTCATATCTAGTCAGAAGATGGATTACAAAAAGCTCTGTATATATTAAATTATACTGTCCTTCAATATAACTTAACAATAACTATAAACAAAACTAAAATATTAGCTTTCAACGGATCAAATATCATAAGAGCCAAAACCATCATAGAAGGAAAAACCATTGAACAAGCAAATTGATTTAATTATCTTGCTTGCAATACCTCTTATCTTAAAAATGAAGACATTTTAAATAAAATTAATACATTTAACTATGTTTGTGGTACTATAAATAGATCTCTAAAAATACGAGAAGAAAAACTAAATTGAAGTTTTATAAAGTGGTGGCAGTTCCTATACTATTGTATGGCTGTGAATTTTGGACAGAACAAATGATTGAAATAGCTGAAATGAAATTTTTAAGAAATATTGCTGGATATAACCTACTAAATAAAAAAAGAAGTGAAGATATTCGAAATGAATTGAATATATTTAAGTTAACAGACAAATAAAACAATATAGAAACAACTGGAAGAAACATGTCGACAGAATGAATGATTCCCGCATTTCAAAATTAATTTTAATTATAAACCGTCAGGTATAAGAAATAATGGTAGACCAAAAAAAAAAATGGATAAAACTTTTCGACTAAAACTTGCAACTTGTATAGTCGATCAGTCCTAGTGAAATGGAGGAGTACACGAGAGCGGAATAAGTAGACCTGATTTTCGAATACGGATGAGCCAATAGGAACAGTAGACAGGCTCACAGATTGTATTCATAAGTACCCAAGTAGGAGACATCCTGCCCATACCATTCCAAAAGTTAAGGGAAGAAGGGCACGTGGTTCCAAATTACAAATCCATTTCCACACAACTATTTTTGCTTATAACTTTCGACTCAGTCATTTCCGGACCATGGTTCCTTATCTCAAATTGATAATGGACCCTTCGTCATCATTCCTGAAAGTTTGTAACACCAATTCGGAACCAGACTTAACTTGTGAGAAATCCTAAATAGAAAGTAATATCTTGGATCTGAACTATTGGATGCTAATATAATATAGGCCTAGAGTGCACAAAGTTGAATTTAAGGAGACATTTTATTTGTAAAGACAAGGCAACAAATTTGACGTTATACTTCCACAAACACCGAAGAGCACTCCGAGACAAATGTAACCATTACCAGTGTTACACACTTCCTTATTTTTTTTTAATTTTATTGGGTTATTTTACGACGCTGTATCAACATCTAGGTTATTTAGCGTCTGAATGATATGAAGGTGATAATGCCGGTGAAATGAGTCCTGGGTCCAGCACCGAAAGTTACCCAGCATTTGCTCATATTGGATTGAGGGAAACCCCCGGAAAAAACTCAACCAGGTAACTTGCCCCGACCGGGATTCGAACCCGGGCCACCTGGTTTCACAGCCAGACGCGCTGACCGTTACTCCACAGGTGTGCACACACACTTCTTTATTGAAACTGACTCTCCACCATTGGCTAGCATGTCTGACAGTGGAATGAGCGGGTACTAGTTTAAAACCAGGTTGAAGTCTTTCCGGGGTTTTCCCTCAACAAATTAAGAGAGACTGTTGGGTAACTTTCAGAGCTGGACGCTGAACTCCTTTCGCTAGCATTATCACCTTCATTTCTCTCATACGTTAGATAACTATCGCAGTTGATATATCGTTGTAAAACGAACCAATTAAAATAACTAATTAAACAGAACTTCAACTAGCACTTATTTACCTAGACCGACAAATAGAGAAGAACAATGTGATTTTTATAGCAATTGAAAAATAATATTTATGCCTAAAAGATACAATTTAAAATACAAATATTTACAGAATGGTGACACGAGTAAAATAGCAGAAGTGAGGTAGTTCAAGCGACTGACACAGCCAACAAATTCAAATGAATAGTGTAGGTAGTAATACATGAACTATCTCACTCCTAGAGAACTTTGTGTTTATAAACATTATGCGTTGATAACAGTGCGAATTTTGAGATAAAATCCGACGAGCAGAAGGTTGAATTATTGATGAACAGAAGCGATATTTCAGTTTGGTATTCTGATCTTTCTGTCTACTCTGCCGTCATTTCGTCAATTTCAAATTACCATTTGTTTATTCCCGTTCCACAATAAAAAGTTCATCATTGCGGGAGAGTTCAATAACTCTTTATCACACAGTTAAAATAGGAAATCGGATATGCTAGCTCAAGCGAACAGACATTAAAATAAGTGACAATACTTTAAATAATGATAACTAATCGATAAGAAGCGATACCTCATATCTACAAAAATGGTCATTTAGTTTGACTACAATATTATTATTTAGAATAACTACATTATTATTATTATTATTATTATTATTATTATTATTATTATTATTACTATTATTATTATTATTATTATTATTATTGTTATTATTATATTCATAAAATTGGACAGTTAACTAATATTTTGTCCTCAAGTAGAAGATTTTGCAAATCTGAAATTATTATTAATATCGAAATGATAGCCGCCCAAATCTTGGATTTTAACCCTGCATTACTCAGGTGGGGTGTGGTAAACCCCGGTGCGTATATTTCAACGAAAATCTAAGAGATGGCGCTAGTGTGTACTCTGTGCATCTGTATACCTTTCAATCACATCCAGAAGAGTTCACTTAAGAAACTGTTTAAGTGAACTAAGAATAATATATGTAATTGCGTTTATCTGATTTCTGAAACTTGCGGAAAAATATATTAGTTATTTAAAATGAGGTTTGTGAAACCCCACCTGAGAAATGGTGAGAATATTTATAACATGAGTAACGCAGGGTTAAATATCGGCATCCTAATCAATTCAAATGAACAAAAAGGAAAATGTAAATGAATGTTAAAAAAAATACATAGTGAAATTTAAAAAAATAATAATATTCTGCGACAAGATATGGTAGCTATCAAAACGATAAAAATTTATTGAAAATAAATAATATACATTGAATATTATAAAGATGAATAGAGATGGTTATTGATGATGTTCAATGGAGATTTTAAAATAGTTGATCTGAAGAGTCTTTTCAGGAACCTTTAATTTTCTGAGGATCTCCAATGTAAATTTGGGAATTGTTCCTCGTGCACCAAATATATGTCCAATGACATTCCAGTCTTGAGTATTATATTTATGACTGAGATCATCACAGCATGGAAGGTAAATAGCGCGTTTTTCTTCATGTACCTGCGACCCTAATGATTCTGAAGAAATGTCTATTTAAATCAAGTAATCATAGTTTCAATTATTCAATATTAAAAATGTGACATAATAATTAACATTATCTATAAATGAAATTTTGAATTACTTGATTTTAAAGTATTTTATGAACAGGCTTCGGTCCTGGGCACAGAAACGCATGAAGTTCAGAACGCACGGGCGATAGTGTTGTGTTGGTCGAGTGGAGTGGGAGATGGAGCGCGCCGTTACTTCGTGTCTCAACATCTAAACAGTCCGTCATAGTACTGCACAAAATATATTTCACCCTGTACAGATGCAATATATACAGTACATTCCTAGTGTAGACAATAAATGTCTACCTTTAAAGTATTAACTTGAGTTGTAACCTTCAATCAGGTGTCCCTACGCCGAAGCCTGTTACACGTACCGCAGCCAAGCAGCAATACATACAACGGTAATGCACATTACGGACCCACCTGTGCTGTTGCAGTCACCCCCTCCACTCGGGTCATGATGTCACTTATATTCCGTGTACTCAAAAGCTCATACTGGTTACTCTGTATCCCTCGGCCAGTCATGTCAATTGATGCCCATAGGAGCAAGCGCGCGCTTTAGAGTTCAGGTGAGCCTGAGCTCTTTACAGCGGAAAGGAAAGAGATAGACGAAAGAGGTAGTGTATGCCGCTTGGTCGAGCTATATTCAGGGATGGCCAGCACTGATTCAATAGATAAAGGGAAGAGAACTTATTAAAACTGTATCCATGTTAATTTTTATATTTGTCTGAGAAGTATAAGTGCATTATAAGAATGTAAGTTTTAATTTTAATTCTCATTTTTCACAAGTTAGATTTTTTTATTCAAAAGAAACATTTTCTCAACTTTCCTTTATATAAAAGTGAAATTTTAAGATATAGGCCTATTTATTTAGCAGCCTTACAGAATGTTTTCGTAAATTTAATATACCGTAAATACGTATTACTGAAGATAGTGTATTGAAAATTTTGAAAATATTCGCATGGAAAGTGTTTGTAATGAAATGAATTAACAAAGCAACTACTGTTACATCATAAGCAAAAGATACGTGGCCATGTGTTGTAAAAATGTCAGCTGTATAGCTTCAGCATACTTCGAGAAAATAATTTAATATTCTGATGATAGGAAGTTGAGCACCAATGTCACCTTAAAAGCATAATGCAATAAGAGTTTTTTGTTATGTAATATTAGTTACACTTAAAACAGATACAGTGCTTAGGTAACTTTGCTTTGTACTGTAATATTGTTTTCATTAGTTTATTGATTACTTTTATAAAGCTAAAAGTACTATCAATATCAATTCCAACTTATCATGTGATACTCAGTCTCTATTTTTGGGATATCACTTTCTTTATGAATGATGTGTTTCATCCATTTAGTACAGTATAGTTGTACTACTATGGAATTTATGTGAATATTCCTTCTTAACTCTTTATTATGTTATTAAGATTTAAAACACAACTGCAATATTAAGAAATTGGTATTAGTACTTTTGTTTTACAGACAATATAGATAATATCAAACATAAAGAAGCCATATAAAAATAACGACATAAAATTTCACGTTCCGTTTGAAGTTTGTGCACCACTGTTTTCTTAATCCAACAGACTGCTTATTCATATACACAACCCTTCCTCTTTCCATACTTAGCGCTTGATGCCCGCGCACGACGTCAAGGTCAGAAAAATGCGCTTGCTTTGACATCACTGACCTAGGCCGAAGTCTGTTTATGAAGATCTAGCTTTTTTTTCGCACGAAAATAGCTTATATTTAAGTTCCATTTAGCGGGATTTAGTGATAGCCAGTTGACAATACTGAGTCAGACTCATTTTATCGTCGTGCAGGATTTATTCGGGAGAATGCTGATCGCTGTGTGGAGCTTCAAACTTTAGCCTATACGACGCTAGTCAGCCATAAGCCCAATTCTCCGTCACTGAACTGCCGTACATGACCCAGACCCGGTCGCTCCCCTCGCTACGAACCTGCATTCGCCTCGCGTTCAATCCAATCACAGGCTCCGAATAACCCACGCGGCAATGAACCCGGGCCCGCAAGGCAACTAGTATCGCATGTGCGCCTCTCGTATTGCAATTACATCCAGCAGTGTATTCCGCTACGAGAGACTTTCCGGTATTTGCACCGAACAGCGGAGTCGCAATATTTCGCAGAGCTTGCATGTCCCTTTAAGCAGATGTGTTAGGAGAGGAACTGTGCCAATATCATACCCTTAAGAGGGGTGATGGGGTAAATTTCTACTTTCTACATTTTTCAAGCTACGCCCTTGACTTTCTGTACACATACTCACAGTTTGATAGATAATGATGAGGTGAAGTTTCATTTCTGTGAGTCAAATTAGTTTCCGAGTTATTAACAAAAATATTTTGAAAAATTTGCATATTTGAAAATGAAATGTGTCGTTGAATTTTTAAGTTAAATGTCTATTTTCTCTCTTTTTTTTTTTTTTTTTTGCAAGATCAGTGGCATATTTAGAAAAGTGTTAGTTTTCCTATACGTTTAATAGAAAATTAAGAAACAAATTTATAACAACTACTTACTTACTTACTTACTTACTTACTTACTTGCTGGCTTTTAAGGAACCCGGAGGTTGATTGCCGCCCTCATATAAGCCTGCCATTGGTCCCTATCCTGAGCAAGATTAATCCAGTCTCTATCATCATATGCCACCTCCCTCAAATCCATTTTAATATTATCTTCCCATCTACGTCTCGGCCTTCCTAAAGGTTTTTTTCCTCCGGCCTCCCAACTAACACTCTATGTGCATTTCTGGATTCGCCCATACGTGCTACATGCTCTGCCCATCTCAAACGTCTGGATTTAATGTTCCTAATTATGTCAGGTGAAGAATACAATGCGTGCAATTCTGTGTTGTGTAACTTTCTCCATTCTCCTGTAACTTCATCCCTCTTAGCCCCAAATATTTTCCTAAGCACTTCATTCTCAAACACCCTTAACCTATGTTCCTCTCTCAAAGTGAGAGTTCAAGTTTCACAACCATAAAGAACAACCGGTAATATAACTGTTTTATAAATTCTAAATTTCACATTTTTTGACAGCAGACTGGATGATAAAAGTTTCTTAACCGAATAATAACAGGCATTTCCCATATTTATTCTGTGTTTAATTTCCTCCCGAGCATCATTTAAATTTGTTACTGTTGCTCCAAGATATTTGAACTTCTGCACCTCTTCAAAAGATAAATTTCCAATTTTTATATTTCCATTTCGTACAATAGTCCCGTCACGAGTCATAATCATATACTTTGTCTTTTCGGGATTTACTTCCAAACCTACAGGTGCTCAACTTATTATTCGGTCAGGCTTTAAATGGAATATTTCAAAACTTTAATAAACAATTTGAAGCGAAATAAATACATTATTCCGTATAAAACAAAAATATTTGTACAACATACAAAGTAAACAATATAATCCATTTTTCCAAATTGAATTTAACATTACAAAAATCAAACTATTTATTATTTTATCAACATAAACAAAAATATCACAGTCAACTTAATATTCGGTCAAAAGTTAGAAAATAAAAAATATACTTCTTCATAACGACTGTAATAAGAAATTAATACCTTGTTGGGTACCAGTTCTGCTCGATAACATGCCGCAACCGTCTGGGCATACTGGCTACGATCCTGCTTGTATATGTTCCATCAATACGGCTCCATTCCTTTTCCAGTCGTCTCTTTAACTCTTCTTTTGAAGAAACTGGCACTTTTCTCAATCTTCTGTTCAGCTCATTCCATAGATTCTCTATAGGGTTGCAGTCGGGAGATTGGGGAGGCGTATCGATAACTTTTGTACATTTATAAAGTAACCAATTGCGCACAATATACGACTTATGTTTGGGGTCGTTGTCTTGGTAAAATTTAAAAGTATTACGTATTCTCAACTTTTCAGCACTCTTGTGTAAATTTTGTTTCAGGATTTGAAGATATTCTTCCTTGTTCATGTTACCGTCAATGAAGACGAGCTCCCCTACTCCAGCAGCTGACATGCAGCCCCAAACCATAACCTTTCCACCACCATGCTTCACAGTTGGTTGCAAGTTATCAATTTTCATGTCTTCTTTCACCTTACGCCACACCATCACACGACCAGCCTGACCAAAAACGCTAAATGGACTTTCGTCCAAGAAAATGACGTCATTCCCCCATGCTTCATCCATGTCAATATTGTTTTTTGCAAACTCAAGTCTTTTCTTTCTGTTAACTTCAGATACCAGAGGTTTTTTCCTAGCCACTCTTCCATGGTAACCACTCTTCCTTAAAATTTTTCTAATTGTTTCAGGGTCCACAGTCTTTGAAGATTCTTTTGGTAGGTCTTTTGCTAATTGGGGAGCACTTATTCGAGGGTTCTTATTAACTTTCCTGATGATCGAACGTACATCTCTGTCTGTTAACTTCCTTGGTTGCCCTCTCTGCGGCACATATTCAATCCTGTCTTCATTCTCATATCTTCTGATTATGTCCCCGACTGTACTCCTTCTCATATTCAACATTTCGGCGATTTCTTTATGTGTACATCCCTTCTCACGGTGAAAAATAACATGCTGTCGTTTTTCAAAACTAGTATTCTTACCTTTGCGCCCCATTATTACAATGATCTTGCAAAATCGGACTACAGGTCTGCCAGTGTTAACAGCAAGAAGACAACTGAAGCATTCCACTCCCACCCTTCACTGTGCAGTGCTTGCAGACGACATAGTTAACACAGTGAAAAGGGGACCGTATCACACTGACCGAATATTAAAGTGTATACAATGTTTTGCTTTTTATACTCAAATGGACAAATTATATGGTATATATTAATTCTGAATCAATAAATGTTTGCTCAATATTCTTCTATCGTGTGCTTCAATTAATTAATAATACTTTTTATGTTTTTTGCACTTACTAACTGACTCAAGTTCGAAAATAATGAAATTTAAAGCCTGACCGAATATTAAGGTGAGTACCTGTATCTCTTTACTTGCTTCCAGTAAAAATTCCTGTGTTTTCCCTAATCCTTTGTGGATTTTCTCCTAACATATTGACGTCATCCACATAGACAAGCAGGTGATGTAACCCGTTCAATTCCAAGCCCTCTCTGTTATCCTGGACTTTCCTAACGGCATACTCAAGAGCAAAGTTAAAAAGTAAAGGTGATAGTGCATCTCCTTGCTTTAGCCCACAGTGAATTGGGAACGCATCTTACAGAAACGGAATACACTACATATCTAAAAATAAAAATCACTGTAAATGTTTCATTTTTTATTTCAAAAAGTAGTCATTTAACCATAAAAACCATGTGCTATTTTGTTAACTACAGTATACAGAACACGCAGTAAAAATTTCATGTCCCTAGCATAAAAATTGTAACAACCTTTATACAGTGCACTCTCCTAAGTTGGACAAAACAGAATTGAAAGTTCAGTCCAATAAGGGTAGTGGGTGTGGCAGGTGAAATGAATACAAATTCTTATTGGTTATCGATCAAGGAATACAGTACTGTACTTGCATTTCCTGCCCGCCCCGAGACTTGTGTATGCGCTTCTAGTACCACAGTGGGTTTCGACAGTTTCGTCTCACAAACGGCACAATTCTCAAATAGAAAAAGAAGAGATCATTAATTTAAAATCAGTAATCAATATGGATGTCCTAATCAATAAAATATTCTGTTTTCCTTTAACAAAAGTATCACTACAAGACACAGAACCAATTCACATTCAAATGGGAAACTCATTTTTTAGTGCCCGTATAGGGGCGTGTCTAATTCTCCTACGTAAGCAGTCGAACTATAGGATGTCGAACTTAAGAGCTTCTACCACAGTCTAGTATATACAGTCGCGAAGCTCAATACGTAGTAAATATGCAAACATTAGATAGTTGCTCACCACTAGGATCGCTAATATCGCCTCATCACAGGTAATGCAAAATAGTACCGTCACAGTCTATTGTTTCTAGCATCCTCAAAACTCAAGCTTCGTGACTGTATATAGTAAACTGTGCTTATACTGTATTTGCAACCTGGCGAAATTACTGAAAAAAGTGTGAGAAAACAGATTGTAAAATTTGCATGAAATTAAAGTTCAAGTCTCCGCCTATTTATAATATTGCTTAATTTTTATGCTTTCGAGCGCTGCAGAGCATTGAAACTGTTCAACATGTAAATGAGAGATTGCTGATTCATTTTTCACAAGAAAACGAAAATGCGACTTTTTACTGAAAGTGACCAAAATTTCACCCGTCTACCTCCTTAATTTATTTAGTTGGTTATTTAACATTACTACATCAACTACTACAGTATATAGGTTATTTATAAGGACCGTATTTTTCTCGTAATAACGATACGCACGAAATTTTGCACAATTATTTTCACTCTTACATAACTAAAAATCACATCTTTAAGCAAAACAAACTCAGGAAATAAGATGGAATTTGGATCATTGTGCGAAATATGTGAATAACTACGAAATATACCCGCTCTGTCGCATAAACTACAAAATATGTACCAAACTATTATTCAACATTGTTAAAAATAAGTTTGCGACTATTGTTTCAGTTAATTTGCCAATCACGTGTTAACACCAATATTTCTGTATTTTTGCTCTATTGATAAGACAACAGTGTATTTCGTGTGAATTGTCTGCAAGCGATATGGTTCGTTGCATCTAATGTGGGCAGTAAAAGAGGTTTTTTTGCGCACACGAAAATACCGACTGTTGCACAAATTTTCGTGCAGAAAATGTAAAATTATAATTATGTAATTTATATTTTGATGGTGTTGATATAAGTGCAAATAAAAAGGAAAAGTAACAAGAGTTTTATGCTGTATTAAACATAACATAATATATAATATACTATAATTGACAACTTATTTCACAAAATACTCACTGAAATAGTGGCAAGTTAACACTGAAATCACCTATTTTATTTCACCAAAATACAGTCCATAGTTGTTTAGTGTCGATTGAAATTGTCCACATCTGTGGAGTAACGGTCAGCGCATCTGGCCGCGAAACCAGGTGGCCCGGGTTCGATTCCCGGTCGGGGAAAGTTACCTGGTTGACGTTTTTTCCGGGGTGTTCCCTCAACCCAAGATGAGCAAATGCTGGGTAACTTTCGGTGCTGGACCTCGAACTCATTTCACTGGCGTTATCACCTTCATCTCATTCAGACGCTAAATAACCTAAGCTGTTGATAAAACGTCGTAAAATAACCTACTAAAATAAAAAAAAATCGATTGAAATTATGACAGCAAGACAATACCGTACGCGGAGAAAGTCGCCACTGTGCTGGCTGCGCTCAACTGAATTATGTAAATTCGCAAACGAAGTTGATCCTAATATTTTTAAGACTATTGTATGATCACAGTCTAGTATACAGTCGCGAAGCTCAATACGTAGTAAATATGCAAATATTAGGTAGTTGCTCACCACTAGGATCGCTAATATCGCCTCATTACAGGCAAAATAGTACCATCACAGTTTATTGTTTCTAGCACCCTCAAAACTCAAGCTTCGTGACTGTATATAGTAGACTGTGGTATGATCTAACGAGGCGAATTTTAAATTAAATGGAAGGCTAAACAAATATAGGCCCTAATTATGTACACTGATCTACCAGGAATTCTCATGAAGTAATTCAAGGGGATATAAATTTCATTTTATTTTATTTCTTTAATTTAAACAATATTTGACAAGCAATATTAATTTTCATTAAAAACAAAATGATAGTATGAAAAAACGTTTAAGTAGCTACATTTAAAGCTATTAAATACATTAAACAACTCTGATCATATTAAATATGGAAACATAACATTAAGTCAAATGAATTCACCCTAGTATGAGCAACACTCTTGTTTCGGGGTTCAGTAGCGAATTATATACAGTATAGGCAGAAAGAAGAAAAAATAGAAAAAACAAATCAGCCATTTCAGTTGTCACTGATGTTACATTTTTACTATTTTCAAACTCTATATATTTAAAATGAAATTATTTTTGTCAATTTTTATTATTAAACCTAGATTCAATTTAGAAGATCAGTATGATTTTACAGAAAAAAAGTTGTTGAATATTATTATTATCGCAAAATAATTAAGAAAATATCCCGTCACGGATGTTACAAAATTAGTGAACTCACTTCACACCTTATTAACAAAAAGTGTAAAACTCAGGTCTCTGCCTCCCATAGTATCTATGTGAAAGATTAATCTCATGGCAACCAATTTGTTCATAAAAACATAATCGGTAAATATTTTATAGCTGTTTCTTCCATGTCACAGATCTTACAGATGAGTTAATGTCCATTTTTCCAGTTCCAAAATAACTATGACATTTCTAAGTCAAAATATTTCCTTGAACTATAAGATTAATTGTTATCAGCCAAACTACTGAAAATAAGTGGCAGAAGTAATATAGTTCAAAGTAAAAAGGTCCTTGATCCTGGAGCTCTGGAATTTTAACAGTGCAGACTCTCAAAATATTTCTTCAACAATTGCTCCTTGGAAAACATACATTGACAACTGATCTCTCTATTATTTGTAAGTGCCGCAAATTTTAGGGAAACAAAACAGTACCGATTACCCAGCCAAGACCATTGAATTCAATGCCCATAAAATTTGTAAAATATTTTTCTTTTAAAAATTAAACATTAGTATAATTAAATTTAGAGCCATATCTACATCTCACACTTATAATAAACAAATATTTCTGAAAAAAAGAATTTTTCATTGAAATTTCCAGTTTGCTCGGAATGATTGAAATATAAGTAATAAAAGCAATATAAAGAGTGAAAAGGGTATAACTACTTTAATTTGAACTAGTAATAGATATCAATAAAACTACTAGTACATAAGTTCGAATAACCGTTTCTCTATTTACAATGATTACAGCTGCGGAAGTACGAAGCCTAATCCAGTAGTAATAAGCAAAGAATTCGCTTCTGCTTGCATCAAAAGAGGGACCTTCAGTGAGGAGGCGATCGATAACAGCTGATTTGTAAATCAGTGTCTTTCTAAAGACGAAAATTCATACATGCGCTGTTATTTTTTTTTCGAATAAAGTAAACAGAACGAATATTTAAATTTAACCTTTCAATTCTTAATGAACAAACGTAAGTAAACTAATAAGTTCTTAGTAGACCTATTTTGTTAAGATTTTGTGAATAACGAAAAACAATATTTTTTTTAACATATCCATACTTTCAGCTGAATTACACTGCTAGAAATAACAAAAAATTGCTCTTGAACTTGGGCAATAATGAATTCTGTGCAGAACAAATAAGAAAATGAAACAAAATTGATAACACATAAAGGTAGGCTAGTAACCACGGCCTTCGATTTCTACAGGCTGGAATCACACATCCAGTCTCTAACACTCGTGTCACAGCAACAAACGTTCTCGAATTTCGTATTCTTCCGGTAGGAAATCTCATCTGATACAGCCTTACTGATTCATGAGAATTCTATCTTGATCCCCATAAATTAAAGGCATATATAGGTACTCACTATTAGTAAATTTCGGCACCGTCCTTAATTCACTTCACCTTTAGAATTCTACGAAAATATTGGCATAAAACGCTACTGCTGAGGTATAGAGCTCACTGGGAACGTAGATAGATACTGCACACTAGTCAAGCAACTTTTAAGTGCAACGATGCCAGATTTCCCTCACGGTTCCGTCACATTGTAATTGCGTGTTTTTAATCAGTTGTTATATCTTATTAATTACAGAAATGAAGCGTTTTGCGAAGAAATTAAAAAGGAATATTTTTTTGGCTTGTTCTTCGCGTTGTGTCTTACCGCTCATACGTCTCAATACCCAGTAATTTTACCATAAATGGTATTGAAACTTCAAACAGCCAATTTTTTCAGCTAAACAGTTACCCAAATACCAAAATGACATTTGACATTTCGGTTACTTACAATCTAAAGATTCCGTTCTCAAATTTAATGCAGTTATACTCCTTTCATTCTGTAGACCTAGTATATTTTCCCCGTACAAACAAAATATTATAAAATAATATTTATAATTTATCGAAAAAGTTTTTAACTAATATTCATAAGTAAATATAATTAATAATTAGCAATTAATTATCTACCGCCATGTTAAGATTTGTTAATAGGTTCTCTAATTTTAAGTTTCAATTTCACCGCATTTATATTTTCTAAATCAGGATATTGAGAAATGAAACCATAGTTTAAGATCTAATTAGCCGTATTTATTTTTACTGTGGTGTTAATTTTCATAAATACAATACAAGTGATAGTTTTCATCTAGGGACTGAGACATCGGGAAGCACAACAAAATATATATGAATTGTTCTGAGGTTCGTATTTTACTATTCAAAACATGACATTAAGAATATGTTATTACACGAGATTTGTTATGTAATTAAGCTCTTATTCCCTATTTCATATAAGGGATTCTGGAAACATTAGAGGAAATGAAGTTTCAGAAGTTGTAGGACAAAGAACAAGCTATAATGAAGGAAATGTTTATTTCCTGATGTCGTGCTAAGCTTGCGAATATCGCCTAACATATATGCGAGCTTGCATAAAACAATTCGAATACAGTGCTTGCGTAAATACGAGCTTAAAATACGTTGTAACACAAATTCATATAACTTTAAACTCATTATCATGAATATTTTTAGTTTCTTTCAGAGGAGGAAATTCGGCGCATAAATACTGAGACAGTTTTTACCTAATATGACATTTTCCTTGCCAATTGAAAATATCAGAGATAGAAACATGTTTTAACTAGCAAACTAAATACAAAACTCTCCTTGAATTGTGTTCAATTTATCCCTTGCTTCTGAAGAAATATGACAGGGGATTTAAGGCAATTCTTATAATTGCGTGAAACGTCTACAATCGAATTGAAGTAATAACTAAGGTTCGGATAAAGTAGCTGTATCAGAATAGACATCCTTGGTCCGTGCGTTTTATTTACAAACTAGTTGTCGCGTGTCCCCCAGCCGACAGTAGTGACGACGTATATGCAATTCCTATCGGCTGTACTGTCAATTCACTGAAGTTTTAATGGTAAAAACGTAATACGGCGAACGCTAAGCTCCGCCCACGACCCCTTTCCACTTTTCCCCTACAAGCTCACCACACACTCTACGTGATAGGCTAGTGTTGTGTCGAATGCACATTTCATGTGCGTTCGCCGTATTACGTTTTCGCCATTTTAATTAGCTAGTGGAAGGGGGTAGTGTTTACTTAGTCTGAAACAATTCAAGGTTCTAACCTATTCAGTTACACAGCATATCCTGATACAGCTACTTTATGCGAACCTTAGTAATAACCTGATAAAATTTCACTTGAATCTTTTCCAAGGTCCACACCTGTGGAGTAACGGTCAGCGCGTCTGGCTGCGAAACCAGGTGGCCCGGGTTCGGATTCTGGTCGGGGCAAGTTACCTGGTTGAGGTTTTTTCCGGGGTTTTCCCTCAACCCAATACCAGCAAATGCTGGGTAACTTTCGGTGCTGGACCCCGGACTCATTTCACCGGCATTATCACCTTCGCATCATTCAGACGCTAAATAACCTAATGTTGATACAGCGTCGTAAAATAACCCAATTAAATTAAATCTTTTCCAAGTCCATCTGATACTGAAATGACAAATCTGCAGCGACTGTTATTAACACGGTCTCCTTAATATAAAATTATAAATCATTAAAGAAAGCAGAATCAAAATATATTATTAAATATTTATTAATTAGTGTTATCGCTATTTTTGGATTTGTCTATATATGGACTCCAATACTCTGGAATTCGCTACCTTTTAGCATCAGGGACTGTCGAAATAAAATTAAATTCAAACGCAAACTTATTAGGCACTTGGTCAGTTATTGAGACTCGTTCAGACATGGCTTCTTGTAAATAGTTCTCTTATTCTATCACAAAATATTTCAATATCCTGTAATTTCATCACTATATAATTTTATTATCCTAGGTTTAATTTTTACTTCAGTAAAAAAAATTGTTCTTAACTTCCATAATAAATTGTCTAGCCTTTATTAATCAGGTAATATTTTAGTATATTGATTCTTATTATAATTGTAATTGTAAATTTAATATTCATCGTAATTATAATTGTAATTTTATTCTTAATATTGTAGTTGTAATCCCCTACGAGAGGAGAAGAGAAGGCCTGATGGCCTTATCTCTACCAGGTTAAATAAATATACTGCACATACTATATTACTGTATACAAAACGACATCCCAAATACTGCGATGCGCAAAACCTTTTTTAAAAAAATGAGAATGGATGTTGTAGCTTCAATGCACATTCATTCATTAAATCATAATTTTCTGACCGAAGGATAGGTCTTTCACTGCAAACCCAGCATTCTCCAATATTTCCTACTTTCTTCCTTCCTCTTGGTCTCCGCATACGATACATATATCTTAATGTCGTTTATCATCTGTTGTCTTCTTCTGTCACGAAGTTTTCTCCCATTCAGTGCATCCTTCAGTAGGCTGTCTCTTCTCAGTCAGTGGCCCAACCATTTGTTTTTTCTGTTCCTGATCAGTTTCAGCATTATTCTTTCTTCACGTACTCTTTCAGTTATGAAACTTCGATGCACAAAATCTCCTAAAATACTTGTATAAAAATGAGGATAGGTCCGCCAACAAAATAAATATGGGTTTCCCATTCCACTTGTTCAATATTGTAGTAGAAGTATATTAAATGGTTCATGAATGAACAAATTTGGTTCGCTAAATAACGAATGTATTGTGAATAGCATCGTCGGAACTCCCATAAAGGGCAATATTGTTATTTTAGTCACAGTTTTTCGCGAGTGGTAAGTATAAAAACATTTCATGTAAAAATTTTAACAAAAACCTGATGTTAACATCTGACGACAAAAGTGTATCTGAAAGGATTTTATTAGTGAAAATGTGGTCCAAAGACGTCATTATTCATGCATAAGTTCTCTGCTGATTTTTATGTTTCAAGGAAGGCTCAGAAAATCTGAAAGATTATTCTAGGTGAGGAAGTTCAATTCCAGTCCGAGACAAAGAATTAATAAGAAAAGTTAGTGAAATGATGCCTATTGAACGTTATGTGGCTTTAAAAGCGATGTCAGATTATTTCTGTGTAAGCTATTAGAGCGGTAAATAATATTTTAGTCCAAGGATTAGGTAAAAGGAAGATGTTTGCACGGTCTGATCCTCACAGCTCGATGGAAGATCAACAACCGAACCGTATTGAACACGTTCAAAGACATCATTCAAGATGCTCAATGAAACATGCAGTTCTTGAAATGAACCGTGAAATATGATCCTATCAATTTAAACCTGAAACAAATCGCTAAAAATCCAGAATAAAAGTAAAAAGCTCATAGACAACGGAGGAACTACGGCTCCAAAAATCGAAACTCACGAATCTGCTGATTTATTTCTGTGACAATAAAGGTCATATGCAACACAAATTTGTCAAACATACTGTAGCCTAATTATACAATGGGAGAAACTAGTCTGATAATTTGGAACGCATATTGATGCGAATTATTCGTCTATCATTCAATATGGCATTATTGTTTGGAGTGGAAGTACAAAAATTAATATTAGTCCGTTAAATTTACTACAAAAACGAGTTATTATTATTATTATTATTACTATTATTATTATTAATCGGCCTGGGTAGCGTAGTCGGCATAGCGTTGGCCTTCTGTGCTCGAGGTTGCGAGTTCGATCCCGGCCCAGGTCGATTGCATTTAAGTGTGTTTAAATGCGACAGGCTCATGTCAGTAGATTTACTGGCATGTATAAGAACTCCTGCGGGACAAAATTCCGGCACACCGACGACGATGATATAACCTCTGTAGATGCGAGCGTCGTTAAATAAATCATTTATTATTATTATTATTATTATTATTATTATTATTATTATTATTATTATTACTTTACTATTATTATTGCTATTATTATCACCATTCGAAATTTACGAGACTACAATATATGAAAAGTATAGGAGAAAAACAATCAGAGTAACAATTTTTTTGAGAGTGATGTCATCATGTAATTCAGTCGGCCTGGGTGGCGCAGTCAGTAGAGTACTGACCTGTGCCCGAGGTTGAGGGTTCGATCCCGGTCCAGCTCGATGGAATTTAAGTTGTGCTTAAATGCGACAGGCTCATCTGAGTAGATTTACTGCCATGTACAGTACGATTATTTAGTCCTGACAGTCGCCGGAGATGTGCGCCTGGGTCAGGCGAGTCCATTTAGTTACTCCAAGGGGTGTTTTGGGTTAGTCATTCGTTTGCCTTCGGAGCGCTCGCAGGTCATGCGTGTGGTAGAGCTGTATGTTTCTAGTACAGTTATACTGTACTGCATTCGTTTACCGACCGCTCGCCCGTATCTCTACTCCGGAGCTCTCCCCATTACTCCTATTACTTCCCGTCTATCGCGTTGCTGAGCTGTCAGGACTAAATAATCGGTCTGTAAATAATTCCTGAGGGACAAAATTCCGGCACACCGACCACTCTGAAATAACCACAGCAGTTGCGAGTGTCGTTAAATAAAACATACTTTTTTTTTTTAAATTCAGTAGGCCTATATTATTGCAAAACGTATTGCTGTTTCTAATGAAAAATTAGGAAAGTATAATTGTATCCGTGGTGATAATTCTCCTTTACCAGTTTTTATAACAAAAAAACTAAAGTTTACAGTAATACACTGAAATAGATGACATCGCCCTTAAGAAAATTATGAATTTGGTTCTTTTTCCCCCTGTATTCTTCATATAAATAATGATCAACTTTTCCTTGCAAATGGCAGAATGGACTGAAGTATTTAAACAAATCCTGCCTGTTGGTGTCTATGAACCAAAAACAAAAACAATCTGCTACATACAAAATTGCCGGTTTATTTTGGTGAGAAGTCATCAGCTGCCTACACTGAGGCTTAACCGAGACATGTTTGTAAGTAAGAATACAATATATTCAAATTTAGCCGGTATTTCACCGAGTGGCTCCTTTGCGCTTAACCTCCTCTTTGAAGACAACCTATTTTATGGATATTCATGTCAGCGATGCTACTATATAATTAATTTTACGTTATTACATTTGATTAATTTGAATTTCAAAGCAACCGTTGAAAGCGGAGTTCATTTGCATCATAAACATGCCACATACAAGCGTGATATATTGCGGGTTTCGTCCTGTACTTCTTATCCTTCCGTGCTAGTTACACGTACTTTCTAATACTCTAAATGTCGTCAGTTTTAATGAGAAATTGCATAACGTAATTTGTGAGTAACTTTACTTCACCTCAGTTTCCTCTGATCGTGCAAGCTCTATGATTTTCATGTACGCTAACTATCAAACTTACAATGGAATCCGATGTTCGCAGATCTTCGCCTGAAAGAAGGAAAAGTTGAAGGTAGCGTTTCATAGTTTTCTCTAAAATGTAACAAAATTCACAGTTCGCAAAGGATGTAGCTATAAAGATTTCATTTTACCTTAGAACATATTACAAGCAAAAGAAAATAATTTAATTTACCTACTGTATGTACGTATATTTTATTAATAATTTCAACAAAACGTAAAATCAATTAGATTAGTTTCGTGGAACATTTTAAAATTTTATATGTTTTTATGCTCTACCATGCCGAAACGTAGTAATTATACACCTGGTAGCAGACCTTTAATGCATGTCATTAAAGTACACCTACTCATTAAAGGTCAGGTCTTTCAGCCAATGACGACTCAGGTTACAACTGTTCAGCCAATGACAGGTCAGCTTTCTACCGTTATAAAACCGCAAGTATCGATTATTCTCGGATATGCAATCGAAAGAGAATTAGCGAAAAGTCTCGGAGGCTGGAAATCTAATACTGTCGCAGAAGGTTATGTTCTGTTACTATAATAATTAGCGTTAATTGTAAATAATATTCAAATAAATTCAATTTGTCATCTCGTTTTTCAATGTCTAATTTAATTTCAATGTTATCTCTGTAGGTTCTTATGGCCTAGCAAGGTCAATGTGGACATCTGTTCCTCGGAAAAAATCAATACTTTCGCGTCTGCGTACATCTCACAACATAGGCTACGGAACATTGCTAAAGGTTAGATACAATTAAAATTAATAATATCAAGTTAGAAATATGGTCGAGCATAAAATGTCGTATGAAACTAGCCTATAATGGTAGTTAAGAAGCGCGTATGAAAATTATGAAACTCGCTTGCGCTCGTTTCATAAATATCCATACTCACTTCTTAATTACCTTCATTACAGGCTCGTTGCATAATGTACTATTAAAATTGATTTTAGGAATGAAATCTCTTTATGATAATGCATATTCACCGATAAAATTAAACAATCAAGTACTCAAACTAAACTAAAACCTCAATAGGAATAACGCAAGGTGCGGACGTCAACATTTTTATTCATTTTTATATAAAAATGTAATAGAAAGATGGAAATTATTGCTGTTGGGGAATCAAGATTACTTAAGAAATAAATGTTTCCACTCTTTTATATGCAGATGATGAAGTCATTATTATTGAATCTGAAGAAAATCTGCAAAGGGTAGTACACAGTTTTTTCATTGCCAGAAAAACTAAGATAATAATTATAATTATACCTGTTAAAAACAAGTTACTTTGTAACTACTTCAACAGTACATATGAGTACCATAAATACACGTCAAAAATGACTGTCATACTCCATCGGCAAGTCTATCGTGTTATCAAAAACGAGTACGTTATATGGCAGTAAAAATATTTAATAGCCTCCCTATCGATATAAAAATGAAATTCAAAACATAAGATTATTTAGGGCCAAATTAAAAAAGTACCTAATTTCTCGTCCCTTGTATTCTGTAGGCGTATTCATGACATTCAATAACGCTTCATGAAATTGATACTAAAACTTTGTGTTGTACTAGTAGACTAAATTGTAAATTTCGTCTGTATATATTTCATCTAGACTGTGACTATAAATTTAGGGCCGTATTCATAGATATTCTTAGCACTGGCTTCCGGTGGATGATCAGCGAACTAACGTTTTTCGTATTCATAAACCAGTGTTAGCGATATGATATGATATGATATGAATCCTGTACAAATAACCAGTCGATAGGCGGGGCTAGTTTAGCATGCTCGTAGCTCGGGCTAGCGAAATGTCTATGAATAGCACCCTAAGACTTTATAATAGTATTAAGTTTTTTGACTTGTTCCATATTCTAGCTGTGAAGCAATGTATGAATACCATGGAATGTTAATAAATACAATAAAATACAATGGCATTGAAAGCGCTAAGGCTGTGAGTAACAATGAAATGATAGAGCTTCTCTGAACTTGTTATAACAATTCTTTTTAGTGCACATTTTGGGACGGATGATTTTAATATGAAAATTAGACTATCAGAAGGCATTTTGGAGAAAATTTGTCTAGGTATGTCTAACTTAAACTGCATAAAATTATAGCAAAACAGTGGCCTTATTTGGTTCAGAAATATGGACACAGGAAACTTTATGTAACTATCAACCAAAAAACAAAATATAAGAAATTGTTCGAGCAACAGCACGTATTCCACCCAACAATGCATAATTGGAATTAGGTGATCATCCAGCAACTGTAACAGTATAAAGATTTTATGAAAAAAATCTGAGGCTCAAGAATTTGGACTTCTCAGTTAACTAATTCGGATAACGCGCAGGAAAAATATCTAACAAAATGATTAAGGCAGCTTCTTCGTAATCTATAAATAAAAGCTGGGTTTCCAGATTGAAATCTCTATTAAATTCGATCATAGATACATATATACTCTAAGCAAATGTATCAATTACAACTCAAAATTGTTAAATAAAATCATTACAGATAAAGGAGTAGGCCTACGCCAAGGATGTTCATTATCACCAGCGTTGTTCAAAATGGCAAACGGAAAATAAAATTGAAATTCCAATTTCACACAATAAACAGCTCACAACTCTACTATTTGCAGATAACCAGTTTATAATATCTAATTCTGAAGATAACCTACAAAAAGCAACATATAGGCTACACTTACAGAAATAATACAAGAATACATTATAATAATATATATACAGAAAGCAAAGTCAATGGCATTTAAGAGTAAGTCACCAATAAGAAGAAAAATTGACACAAATAACCAAATTATCGAACAAGTAAACCAGTTTAAATATTTAGGTAATACTGTGTCATATGTAACTGAATGTGATATTAATCATAAATTACACAATTTCATAAATGTTTACTGGTGTCATTAACAATGTGTTTAAATCAAAACAAACTTTAACTAAAAACCGGATAAGATTGTATAACGTATTGGTTCTTTCGACTTTACTGTTGTGAAAACTGGACAATCGAGGCAAAAGATAAATTAAGAATAACTGCGGCAGAAATGAAATACTCAAGGACAGCAGGTTATAAATGGAACGACTACAAAACAAACGTAGAAAGTTAGGAAAAAATTGAGAATGATATCAGCCTTTGAACAAATTTTAAATTATAAGTCAAAGTGGATACAACATATCACAGGATGTCCTGCAACAGATGTCTTAGATTACTAAAAATTACATCCCGGCAAGTACAAGGAACCTGAAAGACCACTGAAGAGAATTTTCGACCTCTAATATGAGACTGGAACGAGTCAATTCTTTGGCCCAACTCCTTGGAAATTACATGATGATGATGATGATGATGATGATGATGATGATGATGATGATGATGATGATGATGGTGATGATGATGGTGGTGGTGGTGGTGGTGGTGGTGGTGGTGGTGGTGGTGGTGGTGGTGGTGGTGGTGGTGGTGGTGGTGGTGGTGGTGACGACGACGACGACGATTACACATAGCTTTTGTAGAGTATTTCGTACGTTATTAGATCTCAAGAATCGAAGAGCGGAAGCTCTTAAGTTCGACATTCTATAGTTCGACTGCTTACGTAGGAGAATTAGACACGCCCCTATACGATCACTAAGAAATGAGTTTACCATTTGAATGGGAATTGGTTCTGTGTCTTGTAGTGATACTTTTGTTATAGAAAACAGAATATTTTATTGATTAGGACATCCATATTTAATCACTGATTTTAAATTAATGAACTCCTCTTTTTCTATTTGAGAATTTTGCTTTTAGTGAGACGGGACTGTCGAAACCCACTGTGAGCATACAAAAGTCTCGGGGCGGACAGGAAATGCAATTACAGTACTGTATTCGTTGTTGGATAACCAATAAGAATTTGTATTCATTTCACGTGCCACACCCACTAGCCTTATTGGACTGAACTTTAAATTTTGTTCAGTCGAACTTAGGAGAGTCCACTGTACATTGTACCATAAAAAACAGTGTCATTGGCACATCCTTTACATATGGAAAACATGGCTTTTGAAAACATATTGAAAATGTTTCTTTTTCATCCCTTATAACTTATTTCACATAGAGTTTCTTCATAACAGTGCAGCTACAAACATTGTTTCAAACTTTCTATTCACATTGTATTAACTGTAAAGAGTGATAATGGTGTGTTGCTATCGATGATATGCAGTGATGAACAAACTAAATTTACGGTTGTTTTTATAATCACGCCGCAGCTACAATTTGCTTTGTTTACTATAGTTCATGACAGCCATCACAATATAATGGATTTAACATGCCGATTATTTGTGAATAAAGTCTTGGTTGGACTTCGTTACCATATGAATTGAACACAAAATGTGAAACAGAATAAATTACCTTACTTCATAACTACACTGAAATAATATGGAGATTTTTAAGCAGTTAATAGCTCATTTGTTTCGCATTGTATTTATACATCATTTTGCGTAATTTACAATATTTTGTTTGTTGTTTGTTGTTCAGTCAACTGTCCGAGGACAGGACTGAACCAGACAAGTGACAACTACAAGGCACCACTTATGACGCGACTAGGCCAGGAGATAATGGGGTAGATTGGCCAGTTCCTTTCCCCCTCCAGTCGCCCTCGGTAGCGTAGTTGGCATAGCGCTAGCCTTCTATGCTCGAGGTTGCGGGTTCGATCCCGGTCGATGGCATTTAAGTGTGTTTAAATATGACAGGCTCATGTCAGTAGATTTACTGGCATGTAGGCATGTAAAAGAACTCCTGCGGGACAAGATTCCGGCACACCGGCGACGCTGATATAACCTCTGCAGTTGTGAGCGTAGTTAAATAAACCATAATTTAAATTTTTAAATTTTCTCCCTCCATTGCATACACCGCCGATTAGCTATATGTTACACTAATCAGTAGACAGCGGAAAAAGAGTTAAATAAAAGTCATGTAAACGGTTTACAAGTACTGTACGCATAGACTATGGCATGAGGTGTGCACGCTTCCCAAGTAGGTAGCTACAACACGGTACCGTCCGCAGAGAGCACCGCGCGAACACCGAAAACAACTGCCACTCTGCGTTCTCAGTCAGTCCTCGTCCGTAAGTGAACAGAAAACATTGAAATACGTAAACATATACTTCATTTGTGTTCAATGAAGTGATCATAATGCCGAAGACAGGTGTTAAAAAACATAGGGTGAATTCTTTAATACAAGAATATGGTGTCGACATTTTTAGTAGATATACTGGTGAAACAATTAAATGTGGGTTATGTATGTGTGCATTAAAAAAGATAACAAAACAATCAATAGAACATCAGTGTAATACACAGAAACACATGAAAAAAATTGCTCTATGTTAGAAGCAAATAAGGGTTCAAGTTCAAATTCCACCTCATATATGAAATATGACTTTTGTCAGGATTTGTGTCGAATGATGATAAGTTGCAATATTCCATTCAAAACGTTGAACAATCCTCACTTTAAAGGTTATAGAAAAGTACACAAAATATCAGGCACCTTCTGAATCATCGGTTCGAAACCAGGTTTTATCTGGATGCACCTCTACTCTCTTTCCAGCTAAAGATTGAAGTAAATGTAAATAAATGCACGTGGCATAATGGTTCCTGATTGGCTATTGGACGCACAACGCCTCCAAACTCATGCTTGTCATCTTCTTCCTCTTATTAAAATAGTTCCTTCTCAAATAATAAAATGTATAATATACATGCTTATAAAAACACTTTCTTATGATTTAAACAACATGTTTATATTAGTAGTTTCAGACATTGCGTGTTAAATCATTGTAAAGTGTATTATGGCAACGCGCATGCGTAATAGGCATTAAATCCCTCCCAAGGTGACTTGCAGCTTCACAGAGCACATGAGCGCAGCTGGTATAACACAGTGCGAGATTCAGTGTTGTCAACCTCAAATAAATTTCTGTAGAATTAAAGAAATTCTTCATTCTTCAAAGAATAACATTTAATCACGAATCTATAGAAAATGAAAATCCACTATTCCCAGTAGAGAAATAATAAATATTAACCATCTGTGAGCATTTTACGGGTTAGTTCAATGAATGTGTTGAAATGTCTGCAATATATCAGACGGTGGCTGCCCTGCGTGCTCACTTGCTGAAAATAATGCGCCCTGGTGGCTGCTTTGGTAGCTAGCTTGCGATTGCGGAGTAATACATTTCGGTTTTGTTTACGTTTACTTCAATCTTTAGTTGGAAATAGAGTAGTATGCCTACTGTGCTTACGTAAACAACAACTCTCTGACGAGACAAACTACTCGCGTTGTAGTTACCTTCACATCCGAATGACATTTTTTTCCGCTGTCTACTAATCAGACTTCAGATGCATACAAACAATTGTTCTTCCTCTGACCCATATCGTCAAGTGAGTGATTAATTCCATCTTCCGCTTGTTGCAATGGAGTTTCTTCTGATTACATTGTTCTTCAGTCGAACCACAGCTCTTTTTAGATTTTCAAGCCAAAATAGTTTTAGACTTATGGTTTATCCAATGTGAATGATGTGTGTGCCTGGATATAAAATATTCATATAAAGTACAATTATTACGCAGCGCCTTCACTGCGAGGTCTACTGTCTTCTTGGTTCACTTGTACCTTGACGCTATTGAAGCTGTCTTGTAAACACAGATACGTGTACAACCTTCACCACAGCGATGTATTCAAAGCTTATAAAATATGGAGGTTCAAAGGTAAAATGAGATCCGATAGCCTCCCCTTCAAAGTCAAAAGTGAAGGGTCAGATTTCAATCAAACTCCAAGGAAGAGATGACTGCCACGAACGGAGAAAAGAAGTTTCTAAGCAAGTTTTCTGGAAGTGAAAGGAATTAAATTACAATTTCGTGCACCAAAGAAGTTGAGATAAGATGTCAAACTTTTTGTACCCTTCTCCGTGTCTGAAAGAAAGAAAGTATGAAAGAAAAAAAAATGTGCATGATAAAAGAAATAATTGACACAGGATTTATTGTTCTGTAGATTTTTATTACATTCTAGAGTAGGCTAACTTCTGTAAGCACTGCATCAATACGAAGAATGTTTTTTTATTTAAATGTAACAAAATAATGTGAAACTTTTTCTTCAATATTTCAATATTAAAGTAAAAGTTTCTCCCTCTATACGACTCTACGAACACGAGAAGTGGTCATTGTATTAGATTCCTTTGTTCCCGTAGGACTGCAACAGTGTCCTTCCCTTGGAAGCTTCCATTGTGCGTAGAAGAGGGAAGTAAAATATGGATATATTTAATTACCGAGGGCTCCAGTTTCACGAAAATCCCTGACCGGCACGGCACCGCTGCTTGACTACCGTCAGTTGAATTTACTTGCAAGATCAGCCAAGCGTGTAGGTGAACACTTAACTGCGTCTTGGACAAAGATTAATGATAGACGCTCGGCACCAGACATGAAGGCAATTCATTTTTTGAGGCATTAAATGGTAATCGTAATTCTTTTCATCGCTCTATTTAATCAAGAGAGAATAATAACAGGAAATAAGATCATGAAAGAAAGGTAGAGAAATAAGATAATAATAATCTGTGGCGCTACAGCCCGTGAAGGGCCTAGACCGACCAGCCGGCTGCTGGCCTCACGCCCACATGCCGAAGCAGAGGTGGACGATCATCCAACCTGAATGGAGATATCGTGTGGTTAGCAAGATGATCTCCCCCCAGCCGTTATAGCTGGCATTCGCAACCAGATTTCGCTACCTATCGTAGCTCCCCAAGTGCATTACGATGCTGGGTATGGAAATAAGAATGACAAGAAATTCCGAAGAAATCACACAAAACTTGACTTACGGACGCTTTGGTCAACACAGATCGTAAAGGAAATGGCTGGAATAGAAAAGTTTCTCTTATTTTTAGATAGCAAGATATGAAGAACAGGCTGGGTTTCGTAAGGGTCGATCTTGCGCTGACAACATATTCATCATGAAACAAATTATTGAGAAGAGGAGAGAATGGAATCAGATCACCTACATTGTATTCATAGATTATGTCAAGGCTTTTGATCGAGTACTGAGGAGTAAGCTTTGGGAAATTATGGACAGAAGGGGAATACCTAAGCACCTCATAAAAATATTACAGAACCTCTATAAAGGGACTCAAATAAGCATTAAGATAAACTCTGGAGACATTAAATCCGAATATATCAACATGGGTGTCCGACAGGGCTGTTGTATGTCACCTATATTGTTTAATTTGTATATTGACGACGCCATTAGTGTATGGAAGAGAATATTATTACAGCTGGGTTTTGACAATGACATGAACAGTGATAACTTTGTCCTTACACTTATGTTTGCTGATGATCAAGTAATTGTCTCAAATTATGAAAATAAACTCCAACAAGCTCTGTTTGAATTGCATAAAATAATAGAGGTGTATAACTTTGAAATTTCAACTGATAAAACAGAATCTATGGCATTCCAAGGTCCAACGCAAATCCGCTGTAAGTTTGTTATTAATAATAAATTGATTAAACAAGTAAACCAGTCCAAATTTCTTGGTTACACACTATCGCCTTTTGAAGAAACGGATGTCAAACAAAAAACTGAAATATTCAACCGAATGTGTGGTACAATAACTAGAACTTTAAAAAACAAGGCAAGGAAGGAAACAATGTTGAAGTTTTATAAGACAATGGCAGTACCAGCGGGCTTATATGGAGCAGAATCGTGGGTCCTCACCAATAGAGATAAAAGTAGAATTCAAGCTTCAGAAATGCGGTTCCTTCGCTCAGTGATGGGTGTAACAAGGAGGGACAGAATACGAAACGAAGAAACCAGGCAATCACTGAATATCTACAACTTAAACAACAAAATTGTGGAATATAGACAGAATTGGAGATTCCATGTAGAACGAATGAGTGATAAAAGACTGCCTAAATTAATCTTCGGGTATCAACCTAAGGGCTTCCGTAGTATTGGTAGACCAAGAAAACGATGGCAAGACCAAGAATAAGCAATATGTATGAAGTTCGCAACAGGTCGAGAGGCCTAAAGCGTGATGATGATGATGATGATGATGATGATGATGATGATGATGATGATGATGATGATGATGATATAAGGTGTCAGGTTCCAAAATCCATTTGTTTCAGTTCCTTTGATTTTTCATAAACCACAAAAACATTTTTGTGTTGTATTTTTTTTATATTCTACTTATGTCTATAAGTTAAAAAAATCCATACAAAAAAGAGAAGTAAAAAAAAAAAAAGAAAAAAAAGAAAATCAGTCTGAAAAGCCTCATCCTTCAGACTTCAAGGGGACACTCCAGGCAGTTTCTTACTAGCCAGTGACCTAACCAGTTTCTTTTTCTCTTTCTGATCAGCTTCATTATTATTCTTTCTTCGCCCACTTTTTCTAGCTCGGCTTCATTTCTTATTTTGCCTGTAAATATCACACGTTCCATGAAGCAGTTTTCCAAGGTCCAAGGAAAGATTTATTAATTGGACTGAACGTTTTTTTTAATTGGGTTATTTTACGACGCTGTATCAACATCTAGGTTATTTAGCGTCTGAATGATATGAAGGTGATAATGCCGGTGAAATGAGTCCGGGGTCCAGCACCTAAAGTTACCCAGCATTTGCTCGTATTGGGTTGAGGGAAAACCCCGGAAAAAACCTCAACCAGGTAACTTGCCCCGACCAGGGATCGAACCCGGGCCACCTGGTTTCGCAGCCAGACGCGCTGACCGCTATTCCACAGGTGTGGACTGACTGAACGTAATTATAGCATTACTTAATTGTGTTTTTCTTTTGAAGACGACTATTTTGCATTTTGAAAGAAACGTATATATATTACAATCCAGCATTCGCTTTTGCAAGTGGTGAAAACGCTGAAAAATCCACAATGAGATTAGCCGGCCTCGGGATTCAAACCATAACCTCCCGAATGTGAGTCCGAGACAATACTGCCTCGACCATCCAGCTCGAAGCGTAAAGTTAAATCATTTCTACAAAATAAACACTTCTGTAATACAATTATAACCTTAATCACCATCTGCCAACAAAGTCCCTTCGGTGCTCATTGCTGTGCGACATAAACAGCAGGCATTCATTATAGCGGGTCTCTTTGGCTATGTGGTCGACAAGACACAATAACGGCAATACGCTTAAGGCGATGCAGAAATATGGACAGTATTCACTCTCTGTGAGAGCGAGATAATTATCTGCTTCCCTTTGGGAAATCGAACTGGAATCAGCTACATTTCTAGCCGGAAATGCTATTAGTTCAGTCATGGGGTTACCTAAAGACATTAAGGAAAGCAGGTAGTCCCTCAATCAAAACCGCTTACAGTGAATCAATTTTGATACAGTGATACTACTACTACTACTACTACTACTACTACTATTATTATTATTATTATTATTATTATTATTATTATTATTATTAATTTTTAGTTTCCTACCCAAAGACAAGTCTTTCACTGCAAAACCCAGAATTTTCCAATCTTCACGTATGACCCAAATATCTTAATGTCGTCTATGATCTGATATCTTCTTCTGCCTCGAACTCTTCTCTCGTTCACCATTCCTTCCAGTGCATCCTTCAGTAGGGACTTTCTTCTCAGTCAGTGATGTAGGCAATTCCTTTTTCTCTTGCTGATCAGTTTCAGCATCATTCTTTCTATATCTACTCTTTCCAACACAGCTTCATTTCTTATTCTGTCTGTCCACTTCACACGCTTCATTCTTCTCAATATCCATTTACAAAAAATGCTTCTAATAGCTTCTTTTCACTTCGTCGTAATGTCCATGTTTCTGCCTCATGCAGTGCTATATTCCACACAAAGCACTTCGCTAGACTCTTCCCAATGAGAAACATCTTAAGGCAAGAGACCATAGAAGAGAATATTTTGACGACAGTTTTTACATATTTGAATTTAAGATAAACGTGTTAAGTGCGAAAAAAAAACTACAGAAAACCAACTATACTTTCTCCAAAATTCTCTTTTCTGAACTGATTCATAGCTTTTCATCATAACATGCGCAATGATCGGACATACAACATGCAGAACCCCAATAGTTTTAACTTTTGTCTCAAATTACTGGTTCTATGTACTGTAGCTATTCAACTTTAGATACATAAGTTGCCTCAATCGATGTTGAGTTAACGAATATGTACTTAAAATAGGTTTATTAAACCATATATCTTAAACACTGTGATTATGAAATATTGTTACATATATTAAAGTTAATATATTAGTCCCTACGTCAAAATTAATTTATTATACAGAGTGTTTCGTAACATGTGATACCTACTTCATCAGTGTGTAGGACACAAAAAAACTATAAATTGAACAATTCATATAAGCATTTGTCCCATATCTTGTTTCCCAATTAAAAACAAATCAACTATACACATGCACTACATCTCGATTTGCTATGGCCGGCCTGCGCGTTCTCCACACTTAAGTCAATAGTACTTTTGTTAGGCTACTTGAAAATAATTATTTACACATAACCCATTCCCAACACTGAAATACTTACTCAATGTATCTAAGACGGCTGTCAACTTAGCCAACACCTGGAATTTTTTAAAGATTACGGCAGTCTACGACACGACTACTGCAGACTTGCATTCAGGCTGAAGGTGGCCATTTTAGCACTATATGTACTGTAAGAAGCTCCACATTACTGCTGTACGAAAATGATTATAACTTGCAAAAAAGCTCAAATGGGACAACAACAATTTAACTTATATGAAATTTTTGCATTGTTTTTGTCTCCTGTCTACAAATGAAGTCAGAGCCTCATATTACGAAGCAGCCTGCCTATTATATATTTCATATGTGTGTATATAATATACAGTGTATATTTGTTTAAAGGCTGATTATTTATTTCCAGGTATGAAAACGTCTCTGTTACTAACCTTCCGGTTGCGCACCCTAAATGGGTAAGTTTTCTGTTTTATAGCATGACTATTTTTAAGCAATAAAGTGAGGGATTATCTTACAATGGTTGAATAAAGTACCAATATATATTTTTATGTGCATTTTATAGCAATTATTTTAAAGTCAGATTCCTATAACTGTTTTAGATTTATTTGTAAGTGTTCAAATTGTACTAAGAATTTTATTAATTTAACTGGGTTCATATTTTGGCTATATAATAATTACAATACAGTTTGACATGAATGCGTCTTTTTCGAGATACAATTAATTATTACTGAATAAATGTAACATTTTTTTATCGTTGTACGAGGTTCAAGCAGTCTTCCCTAGTAGCTGCACAAACAAAAATATAAGCGTGATGCCATCTGTGGAATGTTGTGCTACTTGCAAATGAATAAGAGACATAAGAAAACCTTCATCATATCGATGGTGTTTAGGTAAAAGGGCTTAACCCTCATTCTTTTAAATTTGACTTTTTGGTGTAATTAGTGTAATCAGTTAAAAATTTAATTACAAAATGTGAATATATTAAATTACATAAGTTAGGTCAGATGCAACAGTGTTCATGAGTAAGATAGTTATTTATAATAAAAGTAATATAATACAGTTATATGAACACTTTTTAATGATTGAATAAAATTATTAAAATCCGTTAAAAACCATACATGTTTCGGAGGAATGCTCCTCCATCTTCAGTGGTAGTACCACGACGCTAGTACAGATGTTCGACCGCGTAACGTAGCTTAAGGAAGACTGAAGATATGGTTTTAACAATTATGTAAGTAAGTGTACCTCATAAGAAGGTTACTTACGTACGATACTTCCATAAAAACTGAGTTATTGGGAACAACATGGATTTCTCTGAGGAAATTGTGTGATAGGCCTATTGCTTTTCTCATCAGAACCTTGTTATTATGACGTAAATAAACAAAAGTATCAGGTTAATTTTAGACAATGAAACAGAAACTGTTATTTCGTGTGCTAACAGAAAAGTAAGATGAAATTGGAAAGCCCTATCCACATCTGTCTCAATGTAATTTGTACCAGTGTAGCTTACTTTAGAGGAACTAAAAGATGCATTACTAAGAAAGAACTGCTCTGTGTACATTCGAACTTTTTAAGTAGATGTCGTCAAACCTAAACGTGAAGAGAGAACATTTACAGCACTTGCGATAAAATAGATGAGTACTTGTTTTACTGTATTAATAAAAAATCCAACTTTATCTGCTTTTATATTGAGAGTTATGCCGCCATGTTCCTCTGGAGGATTGTTTGGTAATTGCCTGTACGCGGCCAGCTTGTAAGCAGTTGCGTTATTAAAAAATTACATTGGATTCTCAAAAAGAATTTTATGAAATAGTGAAAAAAAAAAAAAAGATTTTTTCTAAGAAATTCTATACAGTTAAATTAGAGTTTTATAACACTGTAAAATAAAAACAATACAAATGTTTGGTCATAATTTATCTTAGGATCTATAAAAACATAGAAAAGGGGGAAATAAAAACCATTCTTCTTAATCATGGACTCTTATAAGAATATCCACTTCAAGTTTTATTATTTGTTTTCCTTTAATTTTTGTTTCTTTGTTTGATTTCCCTTCTCTCTTCAGCCCGATTTACAATAGAATTCAATATTCATTCATTCATAGTTTTCTGTCCAAGAGCAGGTCCTTCAATGCAAACCCAGCATCCTACAATTTTCCCTCTTTTACGCCTTCCTCTTCGTCTCCGCATATGATCCATAACTTCATTCACTTTTACTATATCAAAGCCTTATATTCTCTTGGCCAACTGATTAAGGTATTTCTTCATTGGTTTTATACAAATACTGTAGGTTTCTTATTCCAATGTTAAATCCTTGGTGTTTCTTTTCTTACTCCATTTATTGTTATCTCCATTTATTCTTTTGTCATTTGATTTCTATTTTCTTTCTCTATTTCTTCTGTTCTCTTTTCATTTTTTCTTTCTTTCTATATTTCCTAATTTCTGTTTCTTCCCTCATTTTAAATTTTTTCTTTCTTCCTACATTTCTTGATTTCTTTATTTCTTCTAAGGTATTATTCACTTTTCTTTTCTTTATCCATTTCTTAATTTATCTTTTTATGGGACAGTTTGAAAAATACATTCTTTCACACGAATGTACACACATTAGATTAACTCCAGGCTAGTACTGAGCTGAAATAATACGAATTTCAGCTGATGACCTTAGAGGAGTAATTGACAATACATTCTCGCGATATTAAGCTTATACTGTATATGAGCTGAAGGTAGGGCTGCCAGGTCTCCCGTATTTTACGGGTTTCCAGTGTTTACCCACAATTTCGCCAATCTCCCGTCTCAAGTATTTGATAATTATTATTTTCTACCGTAATTTATTTATTTATTTATTTATTTATTTATTTATTTAAATGGTAAATATGAATAGTGCTTTAATGCTATGAAAGTTATTCTAATTCTCATTAATTTTGAACTTGTTTTGTTAAAGGAAATTTCAATTGTAAAAGTTTCTGAATAAATACAAAGAAGTGGGAAGTATTAATATTGCTATGAGATTATATTAAATTACTTTTGCGTACAGTTATACTGTATATAACATGCTCTTATGGGAACCAGGGTAAAAAATCTGATTTTTTATTTCGTGTTTTAAAATGAAGTGCAAAACTTGCTCTTTAAAACAATACAAATATTGCGGGGGTATTTCTGCAGATAAGACTTTTAAATAATTTCTTTAAATTTGGCGGTGCTTGTAATTCATATATTCTTTTCCTTTTAATGCCATTTTCCGTAAGTTGACATTTTTCAAACTTAAGTGCATTTTTCTCTGAAACTACTGAATCAATTTATATGAAATTTTTACAGTGTTTTCTGCAGCCTGTGTTCTACATAGTAGACCTACGGGTTTAAGAACATCACACTCATAACACGAGAAAAAATATATGGATTGAAAAAATTGTAAAAAATGTTAAACCAAGTTCAATATTTTTTTCTGTTTCACTGGGGGTGAAATATTTAACTAAATTTTTCATTATGATTTACAATATACATTACTTGATAACTTTAAAAGTTACAAGGTATATGAGTGAAGATTATAGCAAGTAATGTACACCTGAAGAATGAGGTACACTTAGGAAAGTGGGAAAAACAGGTTATCAGTTAGGGCCTTTCTTTTGCACTTGGGTACGAAATAAATTATTTGTCTGTTATTCCACTGAATTCAGAATAAATGATTGCATAAGCCTGGAAATGTTTATTCCATTCTGAGCACTATAAGCCTAGAAATATTAAAACTGATCTTTCGTATTGAAATTTTTAATCGCACAGCCATCACTACCCAGTTCCCTTAAAGGTAAAACATCGATTATGTCTTGAAGGAAAGATTTTGGCAATTATTTCCATAATCTTCTACTGTATATTTTCAGTTTGAAAATATGGCAACCCTAGCTGAAGGAGGCACTGTTAACATTCACTTAAGTTACAGCCGCGTCGCTGTTATTTCCGGCGTTGCTTCTCCTCCTTATTTACGTATTAAGCTGGCAGCTTTGTTGCACATTCTATATACCTGCTTGCCGCCGAGCAGGGCAGTATACTAATTAACAACAGTTTACTAATGTGGCAGCAGTGGAAGTGCATAACCTTATCAGCGGCCACGCACACGTTTAAATATAGCCGAGCTGCAACATGATTGGCTGCCGGAAATAACAGCGACGCCGCTGTAGGGATAATAATCCATTTCTGCCTCCGCCGTTGTAGGCAGCACATTACCGGCAGATGCTCGGCCTGTCGCCTGAGAGCCAGATCCCGTGCTACGGCAGCCATATAAATTAACAACTCTGTATTACTACTACTCTCAATCGGCCGTCCATTGTAAATTTACTTTCAACTGTTTACTGCTTGTGAAGATTGCGGGAAGAGTTGCCTGTTGAGGATTTAACACCATAAAACAATACAAAGAAAGTAGTCACCTCGCGGTTTATCCAAATATTGATATTTGGCAAGATAAGGCCGAGGATTTGCCATTAATTGTCTGACATTCGCTTTGCATTTGGGCAAAACCTTGCTAAGAAGCAAACCAGATAATCGGCTCAAGAGGAAACTGGACCCTCACTCGAGCGCAACTCCGAAACATGCTAACGCCTGAGCTAAGCCGGTGGCTGTCATATTATTAAGGGGTTAAAATCCTCATTCACTGGCTTATTCTCCATATTTAACTTTTATTTCTGTTTAAAATACAATGTTTTGTATTCCTTCAAAGACACTTAATGATCTTACTCTCTATAATTATGTCTAGATGAACATAGATACAGTAATTACGTCTCGACATTTTGAAACTGAAATCGATGAAGTTAGTGTCATAAGTCTTAAGCCGACTAGGAAGAGATCTCGTTTAAATTTTTAAATATATTTTCACCTCAGTTTGTTTTCTTTGCACTGCTACCAATTTACTCGTAGTTCGAATGGAATTTCCTCTGACGTCCTTGATGCACCAACGTGTGTTTACAAATTACTCTTTCAGCCTCCCACCACTCAAAGTTTTCTCGTTAATTTAAGTGGTTTGTAAGAGCCTTTTGTTCGTTGTATTTAATCCGTAGTTGAACTCTTATGGGTTTATGTCAGCTTCCCTATCCACTCGTAGAAGCAACGGCTATCGGAAAATGGCAGTACCGTGTCGGATGTAATGTACTTATACTCCCATAAATGTTCTCTCTCTTCTTTCCCTATGGCGAAGGGAGTTAAAAAAAGTGTTTCAATAGGGCGTAGGAAATTCATTTTTCAGATAAAACGTGGTTGCTCCCCCATGGGTAATGTTGCTATATGTTCGCGCTAAACAAAATGCTGAGTACTTTCGTCTTTAGGGAGGGATGTTGGATGTTGAGGGGAAGGAGGTATTGAGGGGGAGGAGGATATAAAGTAAACTTTTCTGAGAATATCAAATTTACTTTCAACTGTTTACTGCTTGTGAAGATTGCGGGAAGAGTTGCCTGTTGAGGATTTAACACCATGAAACAATACAAAGGAAGGAGACACGGATGAATATTTATGAAATTAAAAAAAAAGTGTCGATCAAATGGTGATGTTCCCAATACACATACAGCATAGACATCCGTCTCTGAATGACGATCACGGATCCTACTTCAAACCCAGGAGATGGCAGAGTTTATTTGTGGTGAACAAAGTCAAAGTGTTTTCTCGGGGATCTCCCTCTTTCCATCAACATTCCACCAACACTCTCTCTACAATTCCACTTTTATCTTCATCTTGTCTTGTAAAATAGGACACCACCCATGTTTGCATGACGCCGCATCGGTAGTCGTGTTCCTCGAGAATTATCAAACGATTGATAAATGACAGAGGTATGGATTCTGAACAACTCGTACATTTGCATAACAGAATTATCAAAAAATTGATAAATGGCAGTAGTATAGATTCTGAACAACTCACACATTTGCATAACAAGTACAGCAGGTCTCCAGAATCACACCTATGACCAGGACTGATTCATATATCGTCGTTGTTCCTGCAATAACTCCTATGTGCAAAATATGAAATTTTTCAGTTGGAAGAAAAAACAAATTCATTCTTCTATGGCAGTAGGAGATTGTGAATTCTTACATTTTCGAAAGAAAGAAATATAATTACATATAGGAGATTTTATTTGCTATATTACTATTTAAGTTATTTAATAGAACAAAAATCTGAAAATTGTTATGTCACATAGGAGTTATTGCCGGAACAACGACGATATATCTGTGAGATACGGCAGACAACCAACAGAATTATGGTATACTATAAGCCAGCGGTTATTAAACTCCAGAGTGTCATGGAACCCTCAAAACAGTGGTCGTCAGCACTCGCTGAAATGTGCAAAGGGTACGCGGTGCTGTCCCGTGTGCACTGTCGTGCAACAGGAAGAGGTAGAGAGCACACCCGCTAGCAGCTACGGAGTGCACCCTAGTGCACTGCGTTTTCCGCGGGTAAGAGAGACTAGCCCCAGCGTGCTCTGTGCTGACGACCCCTGCCTTAAAGCATACTTCACTTTGGCGCATCCCCTAAAATGTTTGGAATAATTTAGGCCCACAAACATGTTCATCATCATCAATACAAATTTTAGGAATATTTTATATTTTAAGCATATCGTAAGAGAACAGATATTTTGTAAATGTTTAGATATTTTGTGCACTGTTTAGAAATGTCGTAAATGTTTGAACATATTACAGACTTATTTAATAAACATTCTGTAGGCCTACTTGAACATTTTAAAACTGATACAGCTACTGGGTTCCGACTGACTCCTGAAATGTTACCCTGTAATGTGGCAGCTTGCTCAGGTATTTTGTGAAATTTAGACATTCTGCAAATTTTTTAGGAATGTTATAAATTTTAATGTAATGAAAAAATAAGTAGCTAGTAAATATTCAATATAATAAATGTACACTGCAGAAAATATAGAACATTTTGTATTAGGAAAGTGTATTGCACTTGTTTGGCAGTGAAACGTTAATAAAAGCTGTTTTATTCTGTTCTCTCGTAGCTGGCTGCGACGAGGTTGCCCTAACTTGCGTAATAGCACAGCAATGCCACTAACCATAAATATACAATCAACTTACAGTACACAAATAAAATTATTCAATATTTGGATATGGCAGCGGGAATTGGACAAATATACAAGCTCAAACTAGTAAACATACACTGACTATTAATTCCATTACTGTGATAGTTCCGTGTACTATTGTTTGACAATGACAATGAATGAAAGAAGAGAAAATGGGAGGAGAAACAATTTTATTCAAAGTTATGCAGTCGCGCGTCCTTGAAATGTGAATTCGAGCTCAGAGAAAGTGCCTATGTGAGCTCCAATCCTGTTTGTCATTTGTCTCGCTCCGAATTTGTCTCTCCGCTTAAAGAACATAATAGAATTTTGTAGGCGAAAAGTAGAAAATGAACGTAACGTAATAGCAACCATATGAAGGGGAGCTTGTCTAAAAATACAACAGGGCAGAATAGCTGAAGATATTAAAGGCTTGGGCAGGGCGAGTGATGAGAGGGGTCCGTCACTGTACTCGCTAGACAAATTATCAGAGTCTTTGCACTAGGCTAGTGACGCTAGAGTAAGCTCGCCTTGAAGTATCCAAAGTGACACGCGAAAATCAACCTCAGAATTTTTAAGGCTTTAATTTGGAAAGTGCTAAAAATTTACGTAAGAGAGTACGTAGGTCGATGGTTCGTTTCTTTCAGGACTCACCCCGATATTGTGTTAGCGCCCTTGGAAAACCACGGACTTACTTAAAACTGGCATACACTGAGAAAATTACTCGAAATATCTGACGGTAACAAGGCACTTTAAGGGATAATAATAATAATAATAATAATAATAATAATAATAATAATAATAATAATAATAATAATAATAAAAATAATAATAATAATAATAAAAATAATAATGCTAAGGGATTTTACAGTACCTACAATAAATTTCCTTTAAACTAAGCTAACATTTCTTCTCCACAATTCTCTGAATCATAGGTAGGAAGTTCATAAAAAAAACAGTAGATTTCAGTTAAGTACAGCATAGAGTTCAGTATAGATGTCATCCGTACCTCGCCCTGCTCCCGCTCGCTACAGACGATACGCAGTTCACATAAACAACGCATAGTATCATTATGCGGAGCTGTGTATAGTCGTGAATAGTTTGAATAATATTGTTAATTTATGTTCATACTTTAGGTTTTGAACAGTCGGCTATTCTGTTATTATATTGTATTATTTACTTAATGTAAATATTACGTATGATTAAAAAAATTAATTCATCTGTTATTAAATAATTATGTAAACAGAAGTGTATAACACGTTAATTTTTTCTCGGATTATTCTTCTTAAATGTTGACGTGCTGCTATGCATTCGGTTGCGTTACAGTCCAAGTTCAACATCGGAATCATGATACGAACTTCCTAGTTGTCATTACAATAGAAGTGAATTTTTTTTTGAAAACAATTATGGGTATAATATTATGTGCCACTTACGAGATACACTACTAGATTCACAAAGTTGTTGTTCACCTGATGGTAGTAAGATATACTGTATCATATTTTAGGGTTTCTACAGTAACGTCTTGTAACGTAGAACGGATATTTTCAGAGTACAAATATTGTTTTTTTTTTCTGAACATGAAAGGAGTATTTCTTTTCATAAAATGAACATTTTCATTGTTATTTATTATAATGAGGCAATATTCATAACTGTACACTTTGTATGGGTAAATTAATCTGAAAAAGTACAAGTCTCCAGGTATCGATCAAATTCCAGCAGAATTAATACAAGAGGGTGGAAGTGCATTATATAGCGAAATTTATAAACTTGTACTTGCTATTTGAGAAAAGAAAATTGTACCAGAACAATGGAAGGAGTCCATAATTGTACCTATTTTTAAGAAAGGGGACAAAACCAACTGTGGTAACTTTCGAGGAATATCACTTTTGTTGACGTCGTACAAAATTTTGTCCAATATTCTTTTGAGAAGATTAGCTCCGTACGTAGATGAAATTATTGGGGATCATCAGTGCGGTTTTAGGCGTAATAGATCGACTATTGATCAGATTTTTTGTTTTCGACAGATAATGGAGAAAAAATGGGAGTATAAGGGTACAGTACGTCAGTTATTCATAGATTTCAAAAAGGCATATGACTCGGTTAAGAGGGAACTATTATATAATATTCTTATTGAAATTGGTATTCCCAAGAAACTAGTTCGATTAATTAAAATGTGTCTCAGTGAAACATACAGCAGAGTCCGTATAGGTCAGTTTCTATCTGATGCTTTTCCAATCACTGCGGGCTAAAGCAGGGAGATGCACTATCACCTTTACTTTTTAACTTCGCTTTAGAATATGCCATTAGGAAAGTTCAGGATAACAGGCAGGGATTGGAATTGAACAGGTTACATCAGCTGCTTGTCTATGCGGATGACGTGAATATGTTAGGAGAAAATCCACAAACGATTAGGGAAAACACGCAAATTTTACTTGAAGCAAGTAAAGCGATCGGTTTGGAAATAAATCCCGAAAAGACAAAGTATATGATTATGTCTCGTGACCAGAATATTGTACGAAATGGAAATATAAAAATTGGAGATTTGTCCTTCGAAGAGGTTGAAAAATTCAAATATCTTGGAGCAACAGTAACAAATATAAATGACACTCTGGAGGAAATTAAACGCAGAATAAATATGGGAAATGCGTGTTATTATTCGGTTGAGAAGCTTTTATCATCCAGTCTGCTGTCAAAAAATCTGAAAGTTAGAATTTTAAAACAATTATATTACCGGTTGTTCTGTATGGTTCTGAAACTTGGACTCTCACTCTGAGAGAGGAACATAGGTTAAGGGTGTTTGAGAATAAGGTGCTTAGGAAAATATTTGGGGCTAAGCGGGATGAAGTTACAGGAGAATGGAGAAAGTTACACAACACAGAACTGCACGCATTGTATTCTTCACCTGACATAATTAGGAACATTAAATCCAGACGTTTGAGATGGGCAGGGCATGTAGCACGTATGGGCGAATCCAGAAATGCATATAGAGTGCTAGTTGGGAGACCGGAGGGAAAAGGACCTTTGGGGAGGCCGAGACGTAGATGGGAGGATAATATTAAAATGGATTTTAGGGAGGTGGGATATGATGATAGAGACTGGATTAATCTAGCTGAGGATAGGGACCGATGGCGGGCTTATGTGAGGGCGGCAATGAACCTTCGGGTTCCTTAAAAGCCATTTGTAAGTAAGTAAGTAAGTATGGGTAAATTATTTTAGATTGGGAGTTACGAAGTTTATAGTTACAAATTACTGTTCTTTTTTACATTCGTTTATATTTTCTTGTTCTAAGGCCGTGGACGATTGGAGCACATATTTGGTTACCAGCCGACTGTACATGTTTCTTGTTATGGTCCATTGATATTGAGAGCTGCGCTACTACTTTTCATTCGGTAGAGATAGTCCTATAGTCCAAGTTCACACAACTTAACAGTTTTGGTACCAATTTTCTAGCTCTGCTGATAACCAATATTTTGTCTATACCAGTGAATCTCAAGCTTTTTCAGCCCACACCCCCTGTCAATGATCTGACAAAGAATGTGCACGAGGTTTACGGCTGACCATTAGCTGATATTGTCCCTAGCTAGCGGAATTAATGTAACCCTATACAGTACGTGTTCGAAATCGTTTGTGAACTCTAACTAGCGTTCGGTATTTCTGATTAATTTACTATCACTGCTTCCAAAGGGTATCCGACGGTCAACCCATCCAGCTTACTTATTACGAAACATAAAACAAAAAAAGAAAAGTAGTATGAAATCATTTGAGCTAGATAATATAAGCGAGACTAACAGAGACAGAATTTTAATGACGTCATTTTTATTTCAAATTTTAGAGACAATACTAACTTATTTATCAACCCTGATCAAGGCACTCATATTGAAATAATTAATAGATAATAAATAGGTCACATTATTATTTCTTTCCTATATAATTTGTTCAGCTTTGTCCTAATAATTTGATTCGTTTCTTGTTTACATAATTTCCATTTCACTTTGAACATAGTATCATTTCACTGAGTAAATTTGTTAGAAGTGAACTGTATGAAGTTCCAAACACTAATCATAACGATGCGTTTGACTATTTTTTTACGTCTCGTGTAGGATTTTTAAAGCATCGCATCATTCATGTCATTCAGCCGAAATATTTGGCTTCCTGCGACTTCTGGCTTTTCCCACAGGTAAAATCGCCGTTGAAAAGGAGTGATTATAGACTGTGGACTAGATTAAGGAGATTGCGACGAGGCAGTTGAATGCTTCCTGGAGGTGAGCTTTGCGGACTGTTTTCAAAAGTGAAAGGAACACTGGGATATAAGTGAGAGATCGCAAGACGAATACTTTGGAGGGGACTTAAGCTATATTTGTAGTAATAAATGGTCAAAGAAAGGGAGGAAAACATTATTAAATTTCAAGAATACTCGTTCAGAATTCCACTCAGAAAATAAAATCAAGCTTCAAATCCGAATGACTTATGTTGCTAAGAGGACTAAGTATTGAGAAAAATTGGACGGAATTTCTGCAAAAGAATATCATATCAGATCTATGATGAAGTTAAACTCTTGCAACTTTTCATATGGAAACAGGTTACGACTGCAGAACACCTGGAGTGATTAAACGTATTTGCATCACCAAATTGCATATTGTACAGTGGAAATTATATGAATTGAGGCTGTCTTAGGAAATGTAGTGTACTTCAGAAGTATAGAACAGGATCAAATGAACAATTATACTGGAAAATCAGAAGACAAATTACAACAGTTAAATATGTCTGGAGCATTAGATTAAACAAATAAATAAATAAATAAAGTTAAATGGCTTCATAATCTCAGAACAGACTTCATATGTGGCTCGCTATTTTCATCTTATGTTATGAAAGCATTATATGAACATACATAGCCTATATACATAGGCATGGCAGGTCTTTCACTGCAAACCTAGTATTCTCCAATCTTCTCTGTTTTCTGCCTTCCTCTTAGTCTCCGCATATCATCTACATATCTTAATGTCGTCTATCATATTATATCTTCTTCTGACCCAAACTCTTCTCCCGTTCACCATTGCTTCCAGTACATTCTTCAATAGGCACTTTCTTCTCAGCCAGTGACCCAAGCAATTTATTTTTTCCTTTCTGATCAGTTTCAACATCATTCTTCCTTCACCCACTTTTTCCAACATGGCTTTATTTCTTATTCTGCCTGTCCAATTCACACGCTCCACTCTTCTCCATATTCACATTTCAAATGCTTCTAGTCGTTTCTCTTCACTTCGTCGTAATGTCCATGTCCATGTTTGTGCTCCATACAATACCACACTCTACAGTAGACTCCTCTTTAGTTCTTTTTTTCAGAGTTCCGCAGAAGATGCTCCTTTTTCTTTTAAAAGCTTCCTTTGCCATTGCTATCCTCCTGTTCACTTCCTGGCAGCAGTTCATGTTATTGCTTATAGTACACCCCAAGTATTTGAAGTCGTCCACTTGCTCTACTGCCGGTTGTTGCTGTTGGTTATGTGAACATGTGCTATGTATGTTTTATAGATTGAAATTGGATAAAATCTAATGAAGAATTAATCGATGGATAGACGTTGGACTTAGTCTTGGGGTGTGATTTGAAGACCTGAGAATTGTCGCTGTAATAGGCTTGTCATTGATTCCAACTGTGACAACAGCTTCGAGAATTCGCCATATCTGCCGATATGTCGCTCACAGTATTGGCGATTGATGTACGTACATATTATAACATCTCCAGAGTTCAGATAACTGCAAGTCAGATTATTAACTTGAAGGACAACATAACTGGAATTAATTGCTTTTCGTCGCACTCAAAACGCAAAAGATTAACATCCGCAACTCTTTGATACTGATGCTTTAACTCACTATTTTCTTCCACTGATTCATTTAATCATTCGTAAACATTGTTGGACGAATATGCGCGTTCACACGTGTATAGTGAAAATAAAACTCTCTCTAAGCTGTTATCGCAATGTTTGGTCGCCGTAAATTTGCGATATTACTTTCTTAGTTGTAGTGGCTTATAAAAAAAATCTCTTTGGACATAGTTTGAATCCTCGAATCTAGGATACAGTGCCAAGGATACAGTCCATAGAACACTATGGACGGAACGGTGAAATAGAGAGTAGAATTCCAATGAAATTAAACTTTTCTAAAATTCAGGAAAATATAAACATAGGATAAAATTCCCACACCTCGGTCTTGTCCAAGGGTATTTATCTAATCCAGAGAAAGCCATAGATCGAAACAGCATTCAGGCTGTACACTACAAATCGCCCACTGAGGTCAGTGAGGAAATTGTATTGGGCTGCAATATTTTGTGTGCAGACGTTCCGTCTACGTGTGGTGTTTGAGATATATCTGGAAACTTAGCAACGCCGACCACCCGACGTGACGTTGCAAAATGTCATCCATTCTTCTCTCTTCTCAATCTTACTCTGTCATCTACGAAGTGAGGTACTGAATTGCCTATTTCGATTGAAGCGTCATTTAGGGGGACAATGAGGGCAATCTTGAGTTTAAGATTAAAAAATAATAATTTAGTTTAATACTAGAAATCAAATGTGAGAACTATACTTTTGATATTAAAATATTCCACTTTTATAGGCGCTTAAGAAAAAAAAAGGCTAACTTAATAACTTTGTTAAAATGAAACCAAGGCGATACCTTTTGATATACGAGTGGTTGTTAGTATTGCTAATAAAATAAAATTATTTTTCTTAATGTTATTAAAATTAAAATTTTATCTATCAGTGAAATTGTGAGTGTCTATTTGTTCATTCCTACGGCATATTAATAGAAAATGCATGTAAATTACGCTTCGTAAAAGTATGATCAGAAATTAAACTAGATCAATGTAAAGAAACTAGAAATGTACTGTAAAGTGTAGTAAAATTGACCATGAAAAATTAAACAATGATAAGAGTCCTATTTGTGACATAATAAAAGTACCTAAGGAATGGAGAAGAAAAAGAACTTTAAAAATGTTCAGTATAACTGATACCATGGTTTAAATCTAATTTTTCATGTTTTATGGTCATGATTATCTAAGTTTACAGTATGGAGAGTAGTTCATTTCAGAGAAAACAGGGAAGAGGTATAAACCCTATAAAGTCTTTCCTAAAAAAACCTTGGCCTTCCCTCCAAAAAAAAAAAAAAAAAACTGAAATGACACTCTACATTTCGAGAACGTTGACAGTTACGTGGTGGGAATATAATATTCCCTCCACGGACAGTTAATATAAGAGCTCTATTGTATACATCATTATACCATTTTTATTTATTCATATGTTAAAATTAGTTTAAATAGTGGCTACAGTTTAATAATCCTTGAATAGTATTAATGTACAGTGCGTATACTAACTGGCTCCGCAGGAGAAGTGGTAAGGAGAACGCGGATACTCGAGGAGTTGTGTTGGTACTACTGCTTGCTTCACTGCGGAGCCAGTTAGTATACGTACTGTATTAATGTATAATTATATCAGTATCGCACAAATCAGTAAGATAAAATAAAGTTGCTTGAAAAGAGAAAATTTTTCATGCAGATTTGTAAATACAGTCTATCAGTAAAGTAATAAAAATTAACAAAATCAGTAACTTAAAAAGCCGTTTAACAATGAGAAAATTTTAGGACAATTTATAATATCAGAACAGTTATGAAACTCACAAAATCAAAAGGTAAAAAAATTCTTAATAAGAGGATAATTTCAGGAAAATATATCATTTCATAAATTACAATTATAAAAATTATCATAATTAGTAAGCTGATGTAATTAGGCTACTTAAGAAGTGGTGTATTTTCAAAAACAAATGTTACTTATACCTGTAGTCCCAGAATGATAAAACTTACAAAAATAATGGTTAACAAGGGAGATTTTCAGAAAAATTTTTATCAGTATCGTAGATACTAACTAGCAAGTACGCGATTAGACACTGAACAAAACACAAGCTGATGTGTTTCACTATGATAGTTGCGAAGTACCGTAACTCATAGTTCTAGTCAACAACCATTCCCACCCCAACAAACGTACTGTCCTTCAATGTGCGTCTGAATGGCAACTCAAAAATGTAAAAGTTGTGTAGAAAGCCTTCCCACTAGACATTCAACAGCCTAAACGGGTGATTTCTAATGTTGCGCTAACCTATAGTCCGGATCAGCTTACTTCATATCCTAAGGGTGAAACCTAACCATTTTTCCCCAATTACTACATATGTTAGTGGATTGTGGTGATTTTCTAGTTTGCAGGTTGAATTTTCTTTTGCCAACTTCGTTTCGAATTTCGATACTGACAAATACTACAAATGGTAGTGATTTTGTAACTATTATGTCGGCAGCTGAGACAAATATCGACAATATTTTTCGGTACTGGAGTTCCATGAAATTGAAATTGTACTAGATTTCTGAGCCGGTTACTGGAAACTAGTGGAATTTGAACATACTAATAATTAATTAATATCAGTATTAATATTAATACATAATAGTTATTTTATGTGTTGTGGTTATAATTCAAGACTATAGTCAGGTAAGTTTTCGGAGTTAGTACTAATAATTTCATGTGGTCAAACAAAATACATTTTTAGGTTAGATCTCGTGAGTCAAGTGTTTAGTCAAACCAATAAATTTCGTATTGCCAGACAAAATACTTGACATGTTGATCCCTTTCTCGTATAGTTTGCGTACGAAAATATGTTACAAATTATTTAGAATAGCCTTCCAACTGTAAGTAAATAAGTCATTTAGTACGAAGGATCATGTGACATCTGGTAACAGTTGGCAACACTGACAAGACGGCAATATTTGCTGTTTAGGAACTGTTCTTATGTGACCCTCACTATACCAGAGAATTTCGACTGGCTAATAACACAGTTATACTATGTATATATTTGCTAAAATGTCATTGTGTTATGAATAGTTAGTGGAAACAAGTATTTTGGAGTCGCGAGGTTGTAACTTTGAACTCTGAAGCCTTTGGCGCAGGGTATATCGACAAATAATTTATTTGAGAGCTACCTTAGGTAGCAGCTAGCTATATAGGTATAGGTGGAGGTTACAGAACAAATTATTCACCATCTCTCTGACATTCACACCACGCATCTGTTTCATGGGCTCGGGCAGCTGTAATGGCTGAACACTGGGGACTGCTCCTGACACCGCCGATGCCAAAGTTGAAGATAGTGGATGCAGATAGGTGTCTGCGGTAGTCGGCAGAGCCAAGTTTTCACCACCCCCACGAGCTCCGAAACACCCTGGAGGGTTTCATTCCGACATGTAACATCTCATACACCCCCGCTCTCCCTCTCCCACCCTTCTTCCGGCTCAATACCCTTAACAGTCCATCCACCTTCCTGTCCGACGGACGGCTAGCTAACCCTTTTGTTCGTCTGCCTTGCCCCTGTCTGTCAGCTTGTCAGCCTAGGTGTCCGCAATCCACAACAGAATGCAGCAGCCCGTGCAGGAACAATTCGATCGATGCCCGGGTGATGCAGAGTTGCGAGGGAGGGGGAAGGTTGTGGGGGGCGTGGCAAGATCTCTCTCATCTGTTCTTCGGCGCCTCTGTTTACACGATCGTTGGTCCAAGCATTTCCAATTTCATACGCCTAGCGTATGCAGTTAATGGAAGTCTATTGATCTCTATATGTTGTCAAGTTATATTTACGCCACAAGCAGCGCATGCATTTTAAAGCTAGAGCTTTGATGTCGACCCGTTTAATTTTTTTCTCTACCCACGACCCTGTTCTTTATGATTTGAAAACAGCGCGAGAACCTCGGAGTAGGTTCATTATGGTCGTCTAGTTCATAGTCAGGACTAAGTATTCAACTTATACGTCACAAACTTTGACTGCTCGCTGTACTTTTCTGCACCAGTTCTTTTTAAATGTTATGTAATATGATCAAATCTGTACGTAAATTACTTTAGGAATTGAACGTTGAAGTTGGAAATGAAGATATGCGAACTCTATTAGTATGAGAAAATAATGATCCATAAAATTATATTTTATAAATAACAATGGAGGAGTAACTAATCAGGTTGAAACAAAGCTGCGCAACATTTCAAGTAATATACGTATTTACTTTACACTTTAAGTAAGTTACAGCTAAAAATTAGAAAAATGTCGTCGTTGATTTTATGAAACCTACTATACAACTAATCCTCCATGACGTGAATACATAGTAAATCTATACTAATACTAAATCTGTAGCCGAAATTTTTATGATAATTTTCGATTTTACAAAAATAATTGGTCCTAACATATATAATTAACCACCCTGAAACCGAAAATCGCTTTTTTTTTTAATTTTTGTTTGTATGTCTGTCTGTATGTTTGTTACCTTTTCACGCGATAATGGCTGAACGGATTTCGATGAAAATTGGAATATAAATTAAGTTCGTTGTAACTTAGATTTTAGGCTATATGGCATTGAAAATATATTATTTAAAAGGGGGGTTATAAGGGGGCCTGAATTAAATAAATCGAAATATCTCGCTTATTATTGATTTTTATGAAAAATGTTACATAACAAAAGTTTCTTTCAAAATAATTTGCGATAAGTTTTATTCCTTAAAAAATTTTGATAGGACTGATATTTAATTAGATAAATGAGTTTTAAAATTAAAATAACTGCCATCTAAGGCCGTGTAATGAATTAAAAAACAAATGACTTCGTCTATAAGGGGCCTTGGGCAGCAACAATCGAAAGCTATGAAAGATAGCCTGCAGAGAAAGTTTCTGTGTTTGTATGAAGTAATATCGGAAGCTAAATTAACCGATTTGTATAATTAATTATTACTTCACCATTGGAAAGTGTAATTTCTCTAGATGGACGTAATGCTATAATGTTATTACAGTAACTTCTGATATAATATAATATAATATGTAATATTATATAATATAATTTAAGTTATTTGAAGGGTTCAGAACCATAGTGGGCCAAGCGCCATTTACTGAATACGTAGAAAACAAGGGTTAAAATTAAGTTATTACCATAATTCAATGGAAACCTATAACAAGTAAAATAAAATATACACATTAAATCTAAATTATGTCAATCTTCATTAAGCTATGGTTGCATGTAATAAAAATTAAGAAACATGTTAAAGGAATTGCCGTTGCACCAAATGAGTGTCTCTGGACCAAAATGATCGCATTTTAATTATTTGGATGCAATTTAAATTAAGTACCGTAACATATTAAACGATTTATCCTTCTATCAAACACGAATGTTCCCTGGATCAAATGTCCTATTTTAATTATGTAATTACTTTATATTTATTTCTAACGGGTGCAGCGGAGCGCACGGGTACGGCTAGTAAATAAATAAATAAATAAATAAATAAACCTCATACGTGACAGAACACAACATAATTTTTCAAGAGAAGAAGAAATTAATTAAAAATCAATGTTCCTACATAAAAATATGAAGTAACTCTGTAGAAAATGTTAGTGAATATGGTGAACATAAATGATATTATCGAGAATCAGTGTAGGCTTATTGATATTTAATTAATTTTTCATTCTTCCGAAAATTTATTTTCTGTATCGTCACAGAGGAGGTTTCATAAAATCAACGACGATATGTAGGAAAATTTGTAAATAAAGTACTGTTTAGCCTCTAAGGTTATATTTGGCAAAATGTTAATACATATTACTACACAAGATGTGACAAGAATGCAAAATCATTATTACCCTTATATTTTAAGTGAAACCTAAGGATCAACGACGTTGCAAATTATAAATCAAAACAAAAATAATAAATTTAATTTAATTTCTAAACTAATTTAAGTAAGTATTTCAGTTCGATATTCTTCTGTAGCTATATTTTTCTGTTTCAATTTTGTCTTAGATACATAATTTTCTTTTGTGTTAATATTATAGTATTATTTTTATTACATAATAATAATAATAATAATAATAATAATAATAATAATACTGAATCTTAAAATACAGAGTGCTAAAAAAACTTGCAGCATTAATCAAAACAAGAAAAAGTCTAACTAATAGTGCGAAGATAATTTTTTATGTTGGCCTAACTGTGCATCTCTTTTTTTCTTTTCTAAGTTTATTTATATACGCTTCAACATTTGTGTCATGTCGCTTTTTTAGTATGTGTGGGTATACCAGTAGGCTGTTTCTACTCTTGTTGAGTTCCTGTATGTATTGTGTGTTGTAGATGGCTTGTGTCCATGCAACTGATTATAGATTGTGATTAATATTTATTTTATTGATAAATGAGGCGGTGATGAATCATAGCATGTAAATTTCCAATTTGGCATTTGCCTTATAACTCCCATTTTAAATAAAGTATTTTGAATTCCATAGTTAGAACAAACTTAATTTATATTCCTATTTTCATAGAAATCAGTTCAGCCATTATCGTGTGTAAAGGTAACAAACATCCAGACAGACAGACAGACATACAAACAAAAATTTCAAAAAAAGGCGATTTTAGGTCTCATGATGATTAATTGTACATGTTAACACAAATTATTTTTGTAAAAGTGAAAATTACCAGAAAAAATTTGGTTACATATTTATTAATACAGTAGAATCCCTCTTATCTGGCACCAAAGGACCAGGCTAGTTCCGGATACGAGATTTTGCCGAATAATTGAATATATACCGGGATATACGAAAAAAAAGTTTGTATTTCATGGTGCCAAATGTTGAAACTGCAGCCATATGAAGCTTATTTCTCTATCACTAGCTCATAATTGAATAAACATAAAAACTGTGTGGTTTTTCCAATTAAAACACATCACACAATACAAATAATACATTAATAAATTGTAGGTTCGAATAGTCACTGAAAATTAAAATTCCTACGAACTTGCTAATGTGGCAAAACTGACGGCCCATACTATGGCAATGTGGCAGATTTAAACATTTTTTTTTTGACCCAGCCAAAAGTGCCGTTGTTTTGGTATTGCCGATTATTTGGGATTTTACTGTAGTATAGATTATTATTGCAGTTTATATATAGATATGTTTTAGGATATAAAATTAATTTGTATTAACGTTTATCAGATTCACTTTTTATACTGAATTAACAACACTTAAAAATACCCATTCTCTTATGATCGATATTTTCCTGTCCATAACATTCCTCGCTTCTTATGCTCTACCATTTGCCGATTGCAGGGAGTTGTCCCGCTTGTTATATCTAAGTAGGTAAACATTGACTTCCTCCTATATCGACGGAGCAATGTACGGCGGTTATCAAGAGACGCTGCGCTGAAATTTGTTTTGTCTTCTTTGAAGGCTTCTGTAATTAAACATGTATTATCACAGTCTAGTACCATAGTCACGAAGGTCAATACGTAGGGAATATGCATCCAATGACAGTTGAACTTTAGTTGCTAGCCACTAGGAACGCTACCATCGCATTGTATATTGTTCCTAGTCCTCTCAGTTGCTTAGAACGCTGTATCGCGAGAAATTAAAAAAATCACCTCAAGCTTTGTGATTGTTTGTACTAGACTATGGTATTATGCTTCTCACAACACAAATAAGTATTCAGAAATATCTGATATAAGACGTGTATAGGACGTGCTTAAAATATACGAACTAGCAATACTACTTTATAGTGCATATCGTCGTTGTTCCTGCAATAACTCCTATGTGACATATTTATCGATTCTCAGATTTTTGCTCTATTAAATAACTTAAATAGTGATACAGAAAATAAAATCTCCTATATGTAATTATATTTCTTTGTTTTGAAATTGTAAGAATTCACAGTCTCCTATGTACGTCTGCCATAGGATGAAAACTGTGTTCTTTCTTTCTACTGAAAAATTTTATATTTTGCACATAGGTGTTATTGCAGGAACAACGACGATATACTTCGATTCGCTGCTCATAACAAATAAGTTATCTATGACAATATTGTCAATCCCGAAACAAAGTAGTGCAGAACTTATTAAGAGTGAAAATTCAACGTGGGTGGGAAATGTCCCACGAATTTTTAATAGAATCTTCTCTCAGGGACAGGGTTAAATTTATCGCCCTTAAAGTCTATCGCCATCGACTGGTTTGAACCCGCGAGCCTCAGGTACATCACCCAGCATCACTATAGGGCAGCCGTGGCGAAAATGCCTTCGTGCGCCGAGCCACTGTGTAAGCTGCAACGTGCATAGTACCTATGGAGGGAGGCGGACACCCGAAGAGGAAGTGAACTGTCTGGCATTAACGGTTTTTCATTTTCCTTACGTCAAGTACTTAAATAAAATTATATACAGTACAAGGCTACAAACTAATGTTTAGTACGTGTAACGAAGAAAGAAATGAACAAGAAAACATAGGACACATTATCATAACCTAAAATTAACTGTCTTCAGAATGTCTCTGCGACAGAATTTCAAAATAAGGAATTATGTCACTTACTGCCAGTCGTAGTTAATCACGAAGGTGTTTGTCTGTCAGTCGTGATCTAAATTTGCTTTTTACTATTTTCATTGTTGAACATAATTTTTCACAAACGTAAATTGTAGCGAACATGGCTTCAACAGAGCAAGCGAAAGAACAAAGCTTCGGGTATTTATTTTTTGGCAAAGATTTGAAAAGTTAAACATTTGTCAAGTCCTTACATCTAGCTTTCATTTAACATCACATTGTAAATCAGTGATTTTAAATTGAAAATCTAACCGCATTATTCGTACATCTACGATAATAATAATAATAATAATAATAATAATAATAATAATAATAATAACACTTAACCTTTTAATGTTTCATCAGTAACACGTAGTAACTTATAATGTCGTTTTATGTTTATACAACCGTTTTCCTAGTAATACTTGTGAACAAATCATACATTTAATATTCTCAACATATTGTCAGCAAAAACATGCGTCCTCCCATCCTACTTGAAACTTTCGTTTTTGTAGAGATACATGGTTTCGAGAGAGATATTGCGACGATACGCCACTCGCAGGTCAGAGACAAATACAAATGGAACGGAGTTTCACTCCAGTGAGTGAGAGGGTGGGGGTTGTAGTTAGGAAGCAAGGGAAATACACTGCGAGCCACAATGTGCTCGTGAGTCGCATTTTCGCCACGGCTGCAATAGGGCATCTTCACGTCTCGAGAACGATAATCCAATTCCGAAATGTAACACATTTCCGACCACGTGTGAAAGGAAATTTTGAGGACAGAAAAAGAGACAGAAATACCAGAATTAGGAGCCACATCGGGTCCGGAATCCAATGCTTGAAGAAGAACAAAACCAAGAAAAGTAAGGGTAACATGTATTGGAAATAAGATTTCAAGCTTTTACGGTGAATGGACTGTGAAAGAGATTTACATTCTGTAGTAGTGTGTTGAGATCTTCTACAACGTACAGGGTAGCATCACAGTCTACTATATACAGTCACGAAGCTTGAGTTTTGAGGGTGCTAGAAACTACGGTACTATTTTGCATTGCCTGTAATGAGGCGATATTAGCGATCCTAGTGGTGAGCAACTATCTAATGTTTGCATATTTACTACGTATTGAGCTTCGCGACTGTATATACTAGACTGTGGTAGCATCGCATATACTTGGGTTCTGACATCTTCAAGAAGACCACGCGAAGAAATTGCAACCTCTAAATAATTGACGTAACATACACAGTATGAGAAAAAGTATGGAACACTACTTCTAGCTTTCTTATTTTTAATATAATGAAAAAACTCTATATACAGACATTACAGGGGGTTAAAAAACTACGTTTTTCAATAATGTATTTTAGTACGTTATTTTACGACGCTTTATCAACATCGTTGGTTATTTAGAGTCTGAATGAGATCAAGGTGATAATGCAGATGAAAATGAGTCCGGGCTCCAGCACCGATAGTTATCCAGCATTTACTCATATTGAGTTGAGGGAAAATCCCGGAAAAAAACATCAACCAGGTAATTTGCCCCGACTGGGAATCGAACCCGGGCCACCTAGGTTTGCGGCCACACGCTCTGACCGTTACTCCACAGGTGTGGACTTCAATATTGTAAGAAGCCTGCCAAGGAGTCTGATTTTTAATGGCATCACGAATTTATTTTTACATTTCTGGGATTTCTAAGTCACAAAATATACAATACTATACTTTTTTTTAGATAGATAGATGGATTTATTGAGTAATATTACACATACAAATTTTATATTATCATAATTTTATCTAAAATCCAATGCACGGGTCTTCTGACCGTACGTGCTTTTACCCGAAACAAGTCCTCCTTTGTAGGTCCCCCCCCCCCACCTATGATTACATCCAACTACTCTCTAAAAGAACACACATATTAAAAATGTAAATGACACAATAATACACATTATATAATATATCCTAACCTAAAAGACATGAAAGTGTACAGTTGGGTGGATACTATTATCCCTTCCTCAGTTCGCGTCGCAAACTTCGACAGCTGCAGCTCTAATCTTTCTCGCTTCAAGAGGAACAATCCAGTCTAATACCATACTAACATACTTTAACCATTAATATACATATATACAGAATGAACCGTGACTAATGTTATTAATTGAAGAGGTTATTCTTTGGGATATTTCAAACAAAATAGTTTAACACAATTTTGCTCGTTTTTGCTTCCTTTTTTAGAAAAAAATTGTTTTATATGACACATCTCATAGCTTGTTTTGGGAAAACTATTAATTTAATTCCCATTATGCTCAGAAAATTTAAGAGAACAGTGTATTGTTGTTGTTTAGTCAACTGTCCGAAGACAGGTTTGTGCCACTTATGAGGCAACTAGGCCAGGAGATAATGGGGTAGGGTGGCCAAGGAGTGTATTATGATAATCAATTATTGAAAGAATTTTAGTTTTGGCCTTTAAATATGCTAAAATTTTATCCGAATAAATGTACTCGTGGCATTTTAAGATTCCTTTGCAGGATGAACAGCTACATTTCTTCGGATCAAATTTCTGCACATTTATTATTATAATACAGTGCTCTCTTAAAATGACTGAACATATTGGGAATTAAATCAGTGGCTTTTCCAAGGCACGTTATGAAATGTTTTATATTAAACAATTTTTAACTCGAAAAAGAAGTAAAAAGAGCAAAATTCTATTAAACGTTTTTGTTTGAAATGTCTCAAAGAATAATCCCATGAAATTAACGATATTACTTGTGATTCACTCTGCATATAATATATATGCTTGTCTGTCTTCCCTATTCTTGTTTAAGATTCCTTTCGGCCAGTTTCTATGATTCCTTGCTTCTGCGTTTGTGTTAGCCACCGATGTAGCTCAGTCGGCTAAGGCGCATGCCTGCCGATCCGGAGTTGCGTTCGGACGCGGGTTCGATTGCTGCTTGGGCTGATTACCTGATTGGGTTTTTTTCCGAGGTTGTCCCCAACCATAAGGCAAATGTCAGGTACTCTATGGGGGATTCTCGGCCTCATCTCGCCAAATATCTGGCTATCACCAATCCCATCGACGCTAAATAACCTCGTAGTTGATACAGTGTCGTTAAATAACCAAGTAAAATAAAAAAAAAACGCTTGTGTTCTGTGGTCGTCCTCTTTTCCTTCTCCGAGAAGGAATCCAAAGCATACAGTAACTGCCTTAGGTAGTCTCTCTTTGCTTACAGCATACGGTTTACATGACCACACCAGATTAATTTAACCTCTGATTGAGGTTTTGGCCTATCTATATCTAGGCCTATTATCAGGCAATACATCTCACTTGACGATACGTGGGAGAAGAAGAATAATATTATTGTTTGTATACATCAGAAGCCTGATGAGAATAATATGTAACTAGTCAGTGATGTATGCAATTGAAGGGAAAAGGAACTAGCCACCCTACCCTATTATCCACTGGCTTAGTTGCCTCATGAGTTGTGCCTTGTGTTGTCACTTACGAGGTTCAGACCTGTCTTCGGACAGTTGACTAAACAACAACCACATTAATTGTTTTTGCAGAATCTTTTAATTATACTAAATTGCTTGTGCACTTAATTTCTTATTTCTTCGGTCCTAATATTTTTTTTTATACTGATTTCATTGCAGATCGTCAGAGACAATCCATTTTCGTTTACTGTAATTTCTTTTCCAACTTTTTATTAATTTGCCACACTTTACATCTTTGTGTCATGGTACTTTCCACAATGGATTTATAAATACGTAGTTTCGTTTTTATCCTGATGTTTATTTTTTTCATAGGATAGAATTCACACATTTCTTCCTGCGAACCTGAACTGCATGCGAAAAAGAAAAAAAAATAAACGAATTACATGCCACAGTTTACTAAGCGCTATCCGAAATGCGTGCCATCATTTTTCTAGTTATAAATTTGTGAGCAGCATTTTCCTTCCTATTTTTTTTTTACTTAGGTCTGTCAGTTGCAACTTCTCCAAGCTGAAACTGGTATGGTTAAAAATACTACATATATATTGGTATATAATATCGTTATTTCACAGTTTTGTAATTCCACCACTATATTGAAAATTGTTAAACATGCTACATATACGTATTTTGGTATGGTAAAAAATGTAATTTTAAGTAAAACTGCTGTGGATAAAAAATTTAATTTTAAGTTTTTGGTAAACACAGATAACATATTTTGTTTCAGGAACTGGAATGTCGTTATTTCACAGTTTGTAACTCCATCATTACATTGGAAATTTCATGTTCTCTTCGAAGGATTTCTGGTAGTTTCAAATCCGATTCCGAACGCATTTTTATACACAGTATGTTTCTGCAAATCTAATCTTTCAGGTAAAGCTTCCTGTAAAGCAGATTTGAATAATTTCAAGGGAAAAATTGTTCCGGGGCCGGGTATCGATCCCGGGACCTCTGGTTGAACGTACAAGCGCTCTGCCAATTGAGCTACCCGGGACTCCACCCGACACCGTCTCAACTTTTCCCTTTATATCCACACAACTCGCGTGGGCTGACGAAACGCCAGAGACCCACATCGAGTGTACACAAACTCTGTGTGACTTGAAATTGTGGTTTTCTGTTAACGTACACAGTGACGTATATATTATGCAAATCTAATCTTTCAGGTAAAGCTTCCTGTAAAGCAGATTTGAATAATTTCAAGGGAAAAATTGTTCCGGGGCCGGCTCAATTGGCAGAGCGCTGGTACGTTCAACCAGAGGTCCCGGGATCGATACCCGGCCCCGGAACAATTTTTCCCTTGAAATTATTCAGTATGTTTCTGTTTGAATACCTTTTAAAGTATCTAGTAACTGGTAAATATTTCGATGGGAAGAGTAAAACAAATTGTTCAAATGGGAATGGAAAAATTCACATTCTTTGGTTGTACGCATTGAAGACGAGGAGAACACGGCCCATAAGGTTGGTAGAAATGTACCATTATGCATGATGTAATTTAGTAAAATGAAATCACAAAAATCATTCACTCGTCTGTCATTTGATTTTATGGCTATTTATATCATCAGTGAAACAATCTTCTACTTGATTGGGTTTAGGAACGATAATCCGAAGAAGAGTTCAACAAAATTACTTATTTCGGAGACCTTTTGTTTGTACATTGTACCGAGACAATATCCAGAATCTTTCTTCAAAAAATTTGTCCCAGGTGAAATCAACAACTTTTTCGGTTTACGTATGGTAACAGTTTAGAAACGGTCATATGCAAAGCTTCGAATGAACAGACACAGTTGACTCCTTGACTTGTGTGCGTACAATGGCCAGTCACAATACCTGATCGATCGTACGCATGCAATAATCGAGTATGTATTCATAAATCCCGGAATGTACTTCAATGTTTACTTTTCTGACCAGCACTGATCTCGCATGCAACACTGCATTCTATTGAATAAGTACTAATAGATAAATATGGCTTAATATTACAATAGCCTTATATCATGTACCATTGTAACTTTTCAAGAAAACCTATGTTAGCCCGCTACAATAGAAGTTTGGCATCACTGGTCTAGTGTATTAAAAAAAAACTTCGTAAGAGACCAGGGCATACAATGGGTTGCCGAGCCGATGATGATGATGACATATTTATGCCTGTAATGATAGCCATTAACGTATAGTATTCGCAACGATAAACATTTTATAATTTTATTGCCGTCTGTACGGTTCTTTGTTTTGCATTATTGATCTTACTTCGTTACGCAGCCTCAACCAAGAAGTCAACTGAAAGGAAGAAGAAAAAAGCTCCTTGTCTAGTTACAAACGAGTCTGAAGCACCACTTCTAAGGTAAAGACGGGAAATCGTTATAATTTTCCTTTAATAGATCGCTTATTATCATGCAAAGTAAATTGTGTTATTGCAGAATGCAGAAGTGAGAAATTTGATAAGTTCTGGAAGGAAAATTCTCCGTCGCACAGAGTGGTCTTTCTCTATTTGGATAGGTTAACTTTCAGTACAATGTATACTCCGGTAAAGTAGCGCGATGTGGGAAAAAAATGTCTTAAGAAACAAGAGATGCAATTTTTCAATTAAAGACATTAATTTATTAAATGTTGGCCAAGAACAGAAAATCTTTATGATTGTAGACGCCGAGAACATTTTTGTTTGAACGTTTAAAGATAAACTGTAACTTTACACTTACTTATTGTGATGTACCGAAGTAAGTATGATATTTCCGAGCATGCATTCTTCATTACCATATGATGAAGGATGGGTGAAGCCGAGAAAAATTCTCTCAGGCACCGGGACTCGAACTCGGATTTTCAGCTCTACGTGTTGACGCTTCATCCACTAAGCCACACCAAATTCCAGTTCCGATGCCGGATTGAATTCTCTCAGAACTGAAGCTGAAAACCCGGGTTCGAGTCCCGGTGCCGGAGAGAATTTTTCTCCTCTTCACCAATCCTTCATAATTCACACTTACTTACGACTTTTAAGAAACCCGGAGGTTTATTGCTGCCCTCACATAAGCCCGCCATCGGTCCCTATCCTGTGCAAGATTAATCCAGTCCCTACCATCATATCCCACCTCCCTCAAATCCATTTTAATATTATCCTCCCATCCACGTCTCAGCCTCCCCAAAGATTTTTTTTTCCTTTCGATCTCCCAACTAATACTCTATATGCAATTCTGGATTAGCCCATACGTGCTACATGCCCTGCCCATCTCAAACGTCTGGATTTATTGTTCCTAATTATGTCAGGTGAAGAATACAATGCGTGCTGTTCTGCATTGTGTAACTTTCTCCATTCTTCTGTAACTTCATCCCTTTTAGCCCCAAATATTTTCCTAAGCATCTTATTCTCAAACACACTTAACCTCTGTTCCTCTCTCAAAGTGAGAGTTCAACTTTACACGTAACATTTATTTTTATATGAAAAATTATTCTGTTTACTTATTAACTCATATTTATTAGCCTATATTTTAAATTACTAAAATTGGTATTTCAATGGATAATCAACAAGTTTTTAAAATCAAGGTCTTACGGGCCCTAGAAGTGAGAAACAATATATCTACTCGTATACCATTTAGGCCTAAGATAGACTAGTGAAGTGCTTTGTGTGGAGTGTAGCATTGTATGAGTTAGAAACCTGGACATTACGACAAAGTGAATAGAAGTGACTAGAGCATTTGAAATGTGGATATGGAAAAGAATGGAGCGTGAGAAATGAACAGACAGAGTAAGAAACGAAACTGTGTTGGAAAGAGTGGGTTGAAAAAGAATGATGATGAAACTGATCAGAAAGAGGAAAAGGAATTGACTGGGTCACTGGTTGGAAGAAACTGCCTTCTGAAGGCTGGAAGGAATGGTGAACGGAAGAAGAGTTTGGGGCAGAAGAAAATACCAGATGATAGACGACATTAAGATATATGGATCATATGCGGAGACTAAGAGGAAGGCAGAAAATAGGAAAGACTGTAGAATACTGGGTTTGCGTGAAAGATCTGCTCTTGGGCAGAAAACTAAGAATGAATGAATAAATCAATCAATCAATCATTCAATAAATCAATCTATCAATCAATCAATCAATCTATGCATAAGCCTAACAGTGCGTACCAGAACTAAGATAAATAATTATTCTGTTCCGAATCTGGTGAGACTCAACTAGTTAAAGACTTTATCGTGAAAGAGAAACGACGCTTGATTCTGAACAGATTTTTCGATTTGGCAACGAATGACTTGGCACAAAACTCGCCTGGATGTGATGATAATGATACATCTCTTTTCCCAATCATTATCCTTTCATTTTATCGCCATCACCATACTGTAACCACAACTCGATAGCATCGTCATCACTTCTGAAAAGACTATATAAACATATTCGTTGATGAAGGAAATAACATTGTCAGCAATCCAGGATTTTTAGAGTTTTATTGTTTAAAACATAGATATAAAATTTCAACTTGCACCGACGTGTACACTCTAGCAACTGCACTCATATTTCTCAAGTTTAGATGATCGTAAAACCTGTCATAGAACTCAGGCCTGGTATACATAAACATTTATAATCACAGCACAAGCAAAAGAACAAAGGAATAGCAGAAAAAGAATATAAGGTACGGTACATTGCTTCACAGAACATTTCTGAGAATTTTATTTACAGTAGCAAATGGAGAAACTATCTTGTTGCAGACACCTGTTACTGTTCACGATAACAATACAACAGCCATAAATCTTGCAGTCTAGATGTTTATGTTACACAATACTCGGACACTTTGTGTATAATTTTGTGATTTACAGCCCTAGGATTCAGATCTTTAAATGAGTTACGATCCCGATTATGAAGTAAGAATGGTTGCCATTAAAACGCCTACACGGAGATCGCACCTGTGTCTTTACAGATAGTAGACATTAACAATGCCGGAAACTCAACTCACGACATTCCTTACTGAACGCCAGAGAAATAATAATAATAATAATAATAATAATAATAATAATAATAATAATAATAATAACAATAATAATAATAATATTATTATTATTATTATTATTATTATTATTATTATTATTATTATTATTATTATGTACCTTTTTTTTGAGCAGCATGTTCCATTACAAATGAGAAGTAATACTACATGCCTAGGTTTACCTTCAAGTACATTATCGATTTACATTATATATTATTATGTTGCTATTTTAGGTGAAGTATGGAATAGTGCAGTTCATCTACGATGTGTAACTGTCAAGATAATATTGTTACCTCTTAGTCTAACTTATTTTCCTATTCCTAACCTCTGAATACTAGAATCTATTTGCATATTCTAGCATTTAAATATTTACAGTATTTACCTATTTACTATCTTTTGATGAGCCTATTTTCAAAATGAATTATATCCTCTAATATTCTAGCTTATTTACAGAATATAAGTAACCTATTTTCGTCCCTTATCACTTAATTCTGACTTTATAATCTCTTTATCTTCCCAAATAACATATCCTTATATACTATCCAGCCTATTGTAGTTATTCAAAGTCTATACTATTAGCAAACTTTATAAAATATTTTACATAACTTTTCACTAATTTTGTCTTGTCCACAGGCCACTTCCCAACCACATTTATGTATAGACTGGATTAGTGTTCCTCTTTCCTTTCCTAATTTCGTACAGTCATAAATGATATGATCCACTGTCTGATCCCCATCCCCACAGTATGTATGTATGTATGTATGTATGTATGTATGTATGTATGTATGTATGTATGTATGTATGTATGTATGTATGTATGTATGTATGTATGTATGTATGTATGTATGTATGTATGTATGTATGTATGTATGTATGTATGTATGTATGTATGTATGTATGTATGTATGTATGTATGTATGTATATGTATTATGTAGCCTATGTATGTATGTATGTATGTATGTATGTATGTATGTATGTATGTATGTATGTATGTATATGTATTATGTAGCCTATGTATGTATGTATGTATGTATGTATGTATGTATGTATGTATGTACTGTATGTATGTATTATGTAGCCTATGTATGTATGTATGTGTGTAATTCTAATGATAAACATTTAAGTAACGCGTGCAGTCATGCCATTGCGCGTTCTATTTACAATAGTCTCATTTAAATCATTATTTCATAATTAATACTTTAAACATTATTACGTAATTACTGAGAGCATAGAACAATTTTCACACACTTCCCGTCTTTAATCGCTTACAATGTCCGAAGTACAAGAGTTAATTTCACACATAATTCGAGTTAAATACAAGTTTATTAATTTATTTATTTATTACTTTGCTAATAAATGTAACATAAAGTATAATATATACAGAAAAACTTTACCTCGCCCCCGAAAGAGTAGAACTCGTGCTCAGGGGCGGATTCCTGAATTGAAATTAATAATTATACAATACAATTTGTCTTATGTCTACTATGCAATTATAGTATATAAATTTAAATTTAAAATTTTCCAATTTTTATAAAATCCATACATAACTTTTTAAATTGAATACTAGAACTATTAGAATTGACAAGATTAGGATATTTAAATATAAATTTGTTATATATTCTTGGGCCTAAATTACTACTATGATTAAATACTGTAACAGTGTTGCATTTTGGTTCAAACAATCCTAAAGAATTCATACCTTTGTTTCATAACTATAAGAAAACGATTCAAAATTATTTCGATTTTTATGTATGGATTTTATTAATACAATATAATAAATTTGTCTTACGTTAAGTACATTAAAGTCTAAAAACAAATTTTGAGATGGAAAATCAATAGGTTTATGAAGACATATTTTAATTAATTTCTTCTGTAATAAATAAAGTGGATTAAAATTGGATTTAAATGAGATACCCCATCCTATAATTCCATACATAATTACCGTTTGAAATAAAGTTAAATAAACATGTAAAGTAAAATATAAGTAAACATGGGCTTTTAAAATCTGTATTAATATTTCGGCTAATTCTTTTGGTTTAATAGTTTTGGTACAGTTTGTTAATAGAGCTTTTTATTATGGAGAAGGCACTTAAGTAGTGTGCTGTGACGTCATCTACAGAGCAGCTATCATATTTGATGGAATTAAGCGTGCCGATTACATGCGCGAATATAGGCTACTGCATTTAATAAGTTCTAAAATTACATACAAATGCACTACATAACATTACTCAAGGGAAGTGATGTTCCGCGTTTACTTTTTCCTTGTAAAGTGACAAACTTATCATTGCTAATGTTCACAGCCTGTTACAGTTCCTGATAATTGGATCTACAATATAAAGATTATTAATTTCTGTTACACTATTTATGAATTTACACGAAGTATTTCAGTGCGATCAATTTCAACTTATATTTCAAATTTTTCGCAGCTTTATCATACTGATACACTTCCTACACTCAAATTAATTGAAAATAATTTAAATACTAACACAGATGCTAGGTCTATTGTTAATCACATGTCTATCAGAAAACATAATAGAGAATTTCTAAAAATACATACCTTCTTAATATCACCTCCATTACAGAAGCGGATGACAGGTGTGTAAAAACTCAAAATAGATTTGCAATTCGCATGAAGAAATGCAATGGCACAAATAACAAGCAAGGATTTGGAAACAGAAACTTACAGCATTTCGGCACGAATTAAACTTAATTATCTCTACTATAATGATGTGTCGCACAAAGACAGAAAATACAAAGTCAAAGGGTTTCAACTCGCAGACGGCGAAATTTAAGGGCTGTTCGTTGTCTTGAGCTGCCGATGGTTTCTTACTGTACAGTCTGACACAGAAATCGAGTATTCCGTGTTGCTCATTCCTTTTTCTCTCCTGCATAATATTTGAACTTAAGTATAAAAATAGCGCGAATCAGCTATAACGACTGAGGAAATCATTGTGCTGAACACACATTACATCAGTTTCTGGTTGGATGATCGTTCACCTCTGCTTAGACACGTGAGGGCTGAAGCCGGTTGGCCGGAATTGCTCCTGTATGGGCTGTTTCGGTCAGGATTATTATTATTATTATTATTATTATATTATTATTATTATTATTATTATTATTATTATTATTATTATTATTATTATATAAAGGAACAGGAAAAGTCCCCTGAGCAAACCCAAGCAACGAGGGCAGACCAACAGCATGTGTTAAAGGAATCAGGAAAGGACATTTACAGTTAAAAATTTGTTTGCAGACGATAATGATGATATATTTATTTCACACTATACATGTGTAAAAATTATATTGCGAAAAATTGGCACTTTCAGAAAGCAAAACCTTTATATATTATATTAAGATCATCTTAGTATTTGATAAAGAATATCAAATTTTATATATATATATATTTTTTTTTTTCAAAAGACAAAAAGTTGTTGTATGTACTCTTTTACCTTAATTTTTAAAGATAATTTGTAATGACAATTGCATATCAACGTAATTTTATTTTTAACGTTCAATAGAGTTATTATTCGATAGTCACTAGGATGAAAAGGACAGAGTTCCGAATAACACTGACACAATTCCGTTTTTCAGATGCTAACAACTTAATATCTATGGTGTATTTCTAGCAACGTGTTATATACGAAAGAATAGAGACTGGACTATCAGAAATGTTGTATATTTCATCCCCAAAATAAAATTGTACATTATATAACGAAGAGTCCAAAACATGTAACATTTTTTCTAGCTTTACATATGATAGCGCCATGTTAGAATATTCTGGTAGCGTCAGAGAGTTGCGAACGCATCTAGCGAGATTGAAGGAGCGGGGAAACGGAAACTCGAGCTTCGGTAGGCGCTGTAGCGCAGCACGGAACGAGGGGAAGAAACTGCGGTGACGGCGCGGAGCGGAGAGAGCAGGGGAAACATCTAGAAACGTATCCCTCTCGAAGGTTCAGAAAGCCACGCGAATCGAAGATTTCAGATGTTGCGGTTTAATAAATAAAAGCGAGAATCAGTCTTGAGTGAGTTAGTCTTCAGTCTTCAGTCAGACTTCAAGTTTCGTCTTGGACAGCGGAGACGTATTCGGAGGATCTGAGTTCGACGTGCAGTGAACTTGAGTGAGTCCGTAACTTTGGCAGTGGCCAGATGAGGGCGACGTATCCGGAGGATCTGAGTTCGATGTGCAGTGAACTTGAGCAGTGAGCTAGAAGAACTAGCCAAACTAGCCAAGGCAAGCGAATTATGAACTGAGAACTGACAGTTTTGTTCTGCACTTAGTGCTTTGTGAAGATTAATTGAAATTAGGAATACATTGTTGTTCTTCTCAATAATACACGTGTATTGTCATTGTCGTCGTGTGGAGTGCGGTAGCGACTGTTGTGTTGCTGCGTTGAGTAGAGTGCCCATTGTTGTGGGGTGGATTATTAAGAATAAAAGTCGAATTGCTGACAGGTGTGGTGGTTGAAAGTGAGAATAAAAAAAAGTTGCAATATGTTCAACAGTTTGCAAGGCTAAACCATAAAGATGGATCAGGACATATTTCGAGATATGACATTTTTAAAAATGCGATCCGTATTGATCCATTTCTTACGGTTTAGTAGTTAGGATCATATTTGTTTGACTTACGTAACTGCTATATTGAGAACATGACTCAACAAACTAACAACTGCAAGCGCGTGACGTCACTCACAGATAAATATGTCAACAGAAAGCACTCGTGCAGAATATATGACAATTTATAGGAAAAGAAAATGTGAAAATAAGCATAATTAGTAATTTATTAATAATTTATCCAAACGATTAAAAAATAATGCTGAATATGTTCATGAGCATAAACAACGCAATGCTCTAGCAAAAACTCTACAAAAACCTACGTCAACGCTCAGTATTTGAGTAAAGTTTTAAATCTAATGTCAAGGTAAAGTTGTTTTAATACAGAAACTAATATTTAACATCATTCAGTGTTAATCCTGCAACAAATGTTTCCTAACAATTTTTGTATTCCAAGTTTGTTTCATGCGGTGTGTCTTTTATGGTTGGTTGAGAAAGAGAGAAACTATAAGGGTTGAGAGACAAATAGGTATAGAGAAATGCCTTGACGCTTAATGAAACATATTTTTGTTGTTACAGTGAAAAATAACAAATTGAAATAGATTAAAACACAAAATAATATACGAAGTAACGTCAAGAAGATGTGAATTAAAGTCATGGTCCATTTGTATGATGCCTGAAAATAGCTATTGATCCTTTGCATGTTTGTTTTCAAAATAATGTGTGTAATCTGTAACTACAGTCAGAGTATTGTTATTAGTATCTCTTTGTTGTTACCTATTGCTTTAAAAAGAATAACTCTTTTTTTCTACTATTCCTTTACTGTTTACATTTGTTTTTTAAATCTTTTGTATTGCCCCTACTATTATATATTGCCCTTCAAGAATTTCGTTATTCGTTAGTTGTAAGCCATTGCTTGTGTTACTATTTTAATTATTGTAATTGTTCCTGAATCATGTATGTAACTTGTAATCGTAAATCTTACTTGTAATATCTCCTTATTACTCTTAACTGTTTCATTGTTCATGAATTAAGTATTAATTTGAAAGTGAAAGTGAAACTTTGTTTTATCAATCTACTATTGATTATCTTTTTAAAGTCATGTATTTACTCTGAAACGGTTAGACATTCTTGTATATCTTTTGCGTTGATTATTCCTCAAACATCTCATTCATCTTTAACAGGAGCCAATCTTTCACTAATGTGCATACATCTACATAATTCACGTGAATTGTAACTGTGATCACTATTTAATATTATCACTTTATTTTGTTTATTGGTCATAAAATATGTATTTTGATGTCAACTATAACCCTAATATACCTCAGAGTGAAATAGGTTTTAATAAATTGGATAATAAAAAAAAAGGTTGAGAGATCTTCGTTCCTCGCTGCTGTCATGAATTCGGCTCTGTGATCTTATTGCGAATGTCGCCATCAGTGGGGAACCGACTGCGGTACCTCCGAAACTGTAGAACTAGATTTGGGCTTGATTGCGGGTAAGTGTGCAGTGCACCGTGCTTCCTCTTTCGGTCGTCATTTATGATTTGATTTCATTTTCCCTGAACTGATGCTTCACCCTCGCTAATTCTGGCGCAAAACGAGCTAATCCAGCTGCTCATTCGTTCGCGTCCCCTTCAATCCAGAGAAAATTGCTGCCGTTAAGCACTGGCCAATTTTATTTAATTTGCCGCAATTTAACTAACTCTTAGACCGTAAATGAATCATTTACTTGTGAAATACATTAAAGCATTTCAATTCAGAGAGTTTTAGGGGTGGAATTACTTGCTTTTTTATACTATATCATGCAGTTGACACTACGAGGAAAAGATAATCTGTACAAAATTCTGTAAAATATGGCAATTACTATATGGTTTCTGCGTATTTCTTCATCTTTTCATTCTTCAAATATGAATTCTAGTAAATTTTATACTCTAGAAAACATGTTGGGATAAAAATCAATTCCAAAAAATTATCCGAAATGTGATTAGTTTACAATCTAGCTTCATTTTAATTACTCTTGCTTTGTTTATATAATTTATTTCATAACAATAGCTTTCAGAAAATCCGGAGGTTCATTGTTGCCATCACATAAGCCCGCCATCTTTTCCTATCATGAGCAAGATTAATCCAGTCCCTAGCATCATATCCCACCTCCCTCAAATCCTTTTCAATATTATCCTCCCATCTATGTACGTCTCGGCCTACCCAAAGATATTTATCCCTCAGGTCTTCTCACTAACACTCTAATGCATTTCTGGATTCTCCCATACGTGCTACATGTCCTGTTCATCTCAGAAGTGTTGATTTAATTTTCCTAATTATGTTAGGTAAAGAATACAATGCGCGCAGTTCTGCGTTGTATAACTTTCTCCATTCTCCTTTGACTTCATCCCTCTTAGCCACAAATATTTTCGTAAGCACCTTATTCCGGAATGCCCTTAATCTCTGTTCCTCTCTCAAAGTGAGAGTTCAAGTTTCACAACCATACAGAACAACCAATAATAACTGTGTCATAAATTATAACTTTTTAAGTTTTTTGGAAAGCAGACTGGATAACAAAGGCATTTCCTATATTTATTCTGCGTTTAATTTCTTCTCGAGTGTTATTTATAATTGTTACTGTTGCTTTAATATATTTGAATTTTTCACCTCTTCAAAAGGATAAATTTTCATATAATAAAATTTATTATAAAGTTACTTAGATCTATCATTAAATAGGCCATACAAAACTTAATCAAACATAATGCATTTTGTAATGATTTTACAAGCAACAAAAAGATTTAGGCTACAATACATACGTCCTTTTGTTTATTTCCCGAAGTGCCCTTGAAACGAAAAAAAAAACAATACCGGAATATAAAACAATACTGGGATTTCTAATGTATGAACCGTGTATATACTTATAACCAGGCTTAGGATCTGAGACCTCTTAAGAATGAAGTGAAGTTACAGTGCAATGGAGTACAGATGTAGTGAGGTGGCGTGTTGAGTTGTGTTTACCTGTGCCTTGATGTATAATCCGGTTCATGATTAGAGGTATACAGTATTCTTCCGTCTCTCCCTACGAAAGGAACTCAAGCCATCACAGTACATTTTCAATTCATCGTGATCAGTTTTTTGGAACTGTTGCAAGTTTGTGCATGGTTGTTCATTGTAACGGTAACGCCTTCAACGTCGCCGAGGGACATAAAAACTGGTGAGATATGTATCCTACTTCATTTTCCACTGTCACTAGATTGTACTATTAACAGTAGAATTTAACGCGGCACATTGACGTCGTTGTTACATTCACCGTATGTCTGTCTACTTCGTTCATTATTATTATTATTATTATTATTATTATTATTATTATTATTGTTATAGTGACATATTTTGTATAAAATTTATATAAAAGTTACAAGGATGCACTGACGCTCGCAGTTGATGTGTTTACAATATAGCTGTCCACGCGCAGTTGATGAGATTTTGACCTTTCCGCGCGTAATTGAAACCCACCCTAAAATGTCACTGAATCATCGCTCATTGGAATGTTATTTGTCCATTTCACTTTTCGAAAGTGTCATACTAAGCGAAAGCCGGTTCCAGGCGTAGCCTACACTTGCTATAAGACTATTTCTATTTTAGGTATTGCACAAAATTGTGGATTCTTGCATGGAAAAATGTAAAAAAAAAAGAAGCAAACAAACAAAACAACAACAAAGAAATAATATGGAACGAACACTGATAGAGTTTTAGATCCGTTATAGATGTAATACTCCAAAATCTAAAAGTGAAGCGAAGAAATCAGAAAAGAACTCAAAAACTGAGAATATAAATAATAAGATGAAAAACATAGAAGAAATTGGACTTGTAAAAGGACCCCATGCGAAAGATATAGTTGAGTTACATTCTGAAGAAAATGTTGAACCTTATAAGCGACACCAATAAGGAGTCATTCCACGTCAAATCGCACAGCAATAAAACACGACCTTCTCGGAAGTGGTCGAATTTTTTTTCAATGAATTCCAGACATCAAATAAGGAGACCCGTATTGTTTTATTTTCACAATTATTAATTATTTGTGTAGTTATGACTATTTGAAATTACGCAAATTATGCGCACTGTTACATATACTCACTTAGAACTCTGTGTCTACATATAATTGAGATTTGGGGTTTGGCGCATTTGAAAGACTAAATACAACACTTTTTATTACTTTAGGCCTACCACAAATAAATTTATAATTTGGCCTATTTTTTTAATCATTTCTTTTTCAAAGCAAAATTACTATATTAAATGCCAAGTTAAAAATCTGAAAAAATTATAGGCTTGTTCTTTGATGTATTATCTGTAAACTACTGCAATTAGAAATGTGGGATCTGCACCCATACATTTGTCACAATTTATTTTCCGGAGGCATGCACGTTCTCGCGAAGCCCAGCTAATGAACTGCTTGCAGCCATAGGCTAGAAGGTTACCCGCGGAAAATGCTGTATGTTTATGCTGTAATATAGCCAAGTGTTTGATGATAGCAAGGCTGGGTAAGGCAGTAAACTTTATGGCAGTAAACAGATGGCAGGAGACAAAATATAGAAGAGAAAAATAATCAGTGAGGATCTGAATTTCACGTAGTGACGTGGCTTCTATACAACATGAATGACGGTAAAGATCGCGTAATATATAACAAGTGTTTAAATCCATTTACCTTCCTAATCGCACTTTTAAAAAGAAAAGTACACTAAGACGCGTAAGTCGCGACTTATTGATAAAGCTCAATTTAAAGGAGTCTTTGAATGTGCAAATATGTGATTCGTTCCGTAAAAATCAATCAATTTCCAGATAGGCCAGGTGAAATTATATGTGAAGCCGGTAGTTCTTGTGATATTAATAAACATGAATCGAATGAAAGTGCGGACAGAGAAAGGGATTATTCCAGTTCTTCTTCTAGCAGTTCTATGGATACAGCGCTAGAAATCAGTAATATTGAGGAATTAAGCAAGAGTTTGATGTCAATAGAATTCCCTATCAAGAAAAGAAAGTTACAACAAAAACGATAAATCCATGAAAAGTTTCAAAAAGTAAAAGGCTCCCTAGCATGTTAAGTTTTTCATGTAGAAGATGCATCGCCATACCTTCAAAAGTCAGCCATATTTTATTTTTTAAGGAATGCAAAGAAATGTACAACCTGAAAATTACATAGTTATTGCAGACTTTTCTGAAAATTATTCATTTTTAATACAAGATGCAATACAAGGTGTGCATTGGAACATATGCCAAGGCACAATACATCCTTTCGTAGTATATTTCAAAGGAGATACAGAAATTCGTCACTAAAATGTTGTTGTCATCTCAGAAAGCATGGAACATGACACCGATCCCTTTCACTTTTTTCAATCCGAAGTAATCAATTTCTTAAAGCAAGAATTCAACGATATGAAAAAAAAAATCATATACTTTTCCGATGGATCAAGTTCATAATACAAAAACAAAAAGAATTTTAAAAATAATTGCTTACATGAAGACGATTATGAAATTAGTGCTGAATGACACTTCTTTGCAACGTCGCATGGTAAAGGTCCATGTGATGGCATTGGAGAAACTGTTAAAAGACTTGCCATGAGAGCCAGCCTATACAATATCCTATAACAACACCAAAAAAAAAACTGTTTGATTGGTCACAAAAAAACATTTCTAACGTATCATTTATATTTTGTCCATTGAATAAGCACAAAAGCCACACTGAAAATTTGCAGGCCAGATACCACAATCTAAAACCAATAACTGGTACATTAAAATTACACTCTTTCATTCCGTTGTCAAAAACTGACGATTTAGTAAAACAATTTTCTTTCAAGAAAGAAGGTAGGTGAATGAAAATTTAAAGTGTAGTGTGAATGAAAACAAGCGTTTAAAAAGCATAATGTACCAATATTTGAAGATATCATAATAAGTAAATTCGCAGTGTTTCCTCAAGTGACTTGATCCGTACTGGGTGTAATGTTGCAACGTTCAGTCGATAATCCAGCGCCGATACACCTCCCAGCGCGCTTCAAGGCTTCCCGTCCACTGCTGCTGTACCGACCGCTACACATTGTGTCATAAGTAATTAAATTTCCATTAAACTATTGGAGATACCATTGTGATGTTTTCTGGAATTATTAAGAATACTTCAGTGCACCTAGTAGGCATTTTTCTAGATTTTTAATAGGGCTATTTCACATTGATATCTAATTTTTAAGAATTGAATCATAAGAAAATATTTGTAATAATTATATTAAAATTAGTTAGTAAATATTTAACAAAAGACAGTACTTTAAGCTTTTAAATGCATTGTTCAAAAAATTTTTAACATCAATATCCTCAGAAATATGACGCTTTAAATGTTTCATTGTGCGACATTTTTAACGAATTTTAACATGCAATATTTTAAACACATGTGGACTTAGGAGGAAATAAAAATACACTTGTTGGTTTGTTAGACCCATAGAGTTGGTAAAAGAAATATAAACGCAATTAGAAATATGAAGGTCAAAATTTGTATAATTTTGTGCGATTTGACGTGGAATGACTCTAAGGCATCGCTCATGAGGCAATTTAGCCAGAAGATTATGGAGTATGGCGGATAGTTTTTTCCCTCCTCCATTCCATAAATCGCTGACTAGTAACATACTACATTAATTAGAATTCAGATGTATACAAACAATAATTAATCCTTAAATTGACAAAGTATCCTATAGGATACAACAGGTTAATAGGTTGTATGCTATAATTTTAATAGAACAATAGAAAAAAATTGGAAGGAAAATTAAAATTACATAATACTATACTGTATTATTGTACAACATATAAAATATGGACATTGCGATAATTGTTTTCTTTACGGTCCGACAAGGTTTACTTATTATTCTTTATGAATTGATTAGTAGGCCGATCTATCGAACCCTTATTTAGGGCGGCTTTTGTTTCTACAAATCATCTGTGAGAAATAAAGCTTTACCAATTTAAGGGTTGGTTGCATCTCTTCTGATGGCTCTACTAGACGTGCTGATATCATCATAATTGATCGGCAGAAGGATAAGGGTGTCATTCTTGATCCCACAATCCGTTTCGAGATAAATGAGCAACAGCCATAAGAGGTGTGTCGTGAAAAACAAGTCATCTATGAGCCTTGTTGTTAGCATCTTGGAGCACAATACCACATCACACACTGGACAGTTTTTGGGCTCATGTTCGGTGCCCGTGGCACGATCCCACGTGAAACTTTAAACCAACTTAAACAATATAAAATTTCTGATGCAACGATTGATGCCATAGGATCTAACGTGTTAAAATCATCCTTAGCTATAATTAGTAATCATTTGTACCCAACAAAATTTTTATTGTAAATGATTTCCTATGTTTTCTTATCATTTATCTTAATGTTTTTTTTCTTTCCAAGTGTCACAAAATTGTTATCTTTACTTATTATTATTTATGAATTGATTAGTAGGCCGATCTATCGAACCCTTATTTAGGGCGACTTTTGTGTATATTCACAAATTACTTACCTAGGAATGTAGTAATTGTATTATTTCTTCAATTTCTATTCTGCTTATATGTTGTGTCCTATAAAATATTCTTTATTACTCGTACAAATAATTTATCAGCATATCTATAACAACCTCATAAAATTACTTACAAAAAACACTCCCAACAATATTGATTAACAACATTTTCACCGTTACAATTACACATATATAAAAACTAAATATAAACATTTACATAGATATAAAAAATTTTACAGGGTTGATTAGTTTTGCTCTTACAGTATAGTCAAGTGAGACGTACTGCTGGACAACAAATGTACATATCAGTCAGAACCTCAATCACATATATGAAAAAGAAAATGTCGGAACATCGAGAACATCAATAACTAACAGGGTCAAAACAGACAAAAAGTTTATGATGATTATGATACTGATAAATATCATTTTTATAGTTGTTTTATTTGCATGTACCGTGCATCTTCCATCTAGTAATGCTATTTCGAATCTGATAAAAAGATAAGAATAACTGTTAACGGGTGATATTTCTCATTACCTCCTAAGTCATGAAAGTATAGTATAGTATACCACACTTCATACATGATTATGATATAAGATGTATGTACAGAGATTCGAAGTATAGTATAATATACCTGCATTTGTGCCTTAACTGTAATCTGCAGAATTTTTTCAGCATTTTTCTCATGTCAGTGATTTCTTTTTGATGTGTAGAATTATATTGAACTTTGAACATAAAACAACAAATGTCTCAGGACTCAGGACTCAGGAGGACAGAAAATAACTAGCTACAATATATTCAGAATTTCACGCAGTAAACATTTAATACAAAATCTGCGTTCTGGTTGAAATAAGTTGATGGTCGCACAAAATAAGATACATTTTTATAGATTCTCAATGCACTTGCCTTTTCCAATAGTGAATGCACTTTAAAAATTCGATTTGCTTCATCCAATAATACTGGTCATGTTCAACACTGTAGTCCGTACTTCAAAGTTACTCCTATAACATAATGTCTATGGACACATGGAATTCAGATACTGTTCTCTAAAGCTTGTATAGGAAAATCAATAATGATCAGTTTCTCTATTGATAAAAAGAACGACTAGAGACAAGCTTCATTAACTCTGAAAAGCTGTAACGTAAGTTGAACTTTCTTGTAGAGGAAATGGTATTGCAACCTAACATCGAAATATACTCTGTAGTTCCGTTCCTTATGCACGGGGATAATAAATCATATATATCTGGAAATAGAAAATAACGATGCCATAACTAGGGAACAAAGTTGAGACACCAAAACATTGTCTAGACTCTACTACAGGTTTAAGAAATACAGGATATAGAATGACGTTAGCTGTTTACTTTACTGATGTACAATCCGGTTCATATGTAAAATGAAATACGTCGCATAATGGATTTATGTACATTCAAAGTCAAATGGATGCGGGTTTTGTATTGTTTACTGCATTATAACAGTTGTTTCTACACATCACACTTATTTTCTGCTTAAAAAGTAAACCTTTCATAAGGAGTTAAGTTGTGATCTAGCAAAGGTACTGTGAAGACGTATTAAAATGTGTCAACAAGTTCCGCAACTTTACCTGTGCTTGTAGATGACTTCGGAGATGATTAATTTTCAGTCAAGGACGAAAATATATTATGTATGTATGTATGTATGTATGTATGTATGTATGTATGTATGTATGTATGTATGTATGTATGTATGTATTCACACTGCAATGGGTATATACCCTGTGGCAGTGGTAACTAATTATACTCAATAATGACAATAATAAACTTATTAATTAAAAATACAATTAATAATAATACTAATAATTAATACTAACAATAATTAATAATAATAATAATAATAATAATAATAATAATAATAATAATAACAGGGAATATCCTAAATTAAGTGAAGCACGATCACTTAGAATAACATTTAAAATAAATCTAATTTGTATCTTAAACCTAAGTTCGAACTAAAACCCACGAGTATGATATGTTCATATCTGCACAAGAACCTTTCAACATTACACTCATTTCGGTGTCAACTCACTCACTGCTCTGGAATTACGACACATTTCACTGATTCTATCCTGATTTCACTAACACTTCAAAAACATTTCACTGTTCAAATACTTTCCACTGCCACTATAAACTATAAGGCTTCACTGACAGGAACACGTTTCACTTACAAAACACAATTCACTGACACAACACACTTCACTGACACAACACACTTCACTGACACAACATAATTCTTCACTGATACAACACTTCAATAACAAAATATCATTTACACCCTTTAAATACTGTGTATAATTATGGTGTAAAATATGTAAATTAGACATAAAAGTTAATAAGCAGGAATACTGTACCATATTTTAGACTTGCTCCAATTATGTCTTGTGACGTGGAACGAACATTTTCTAGGTAGGTACAAATATTATTTTTCTGAACATAGAAAAGTATATTTTTCATAAACAGAAAATATAAATTATTATTAATTGTAACAAGACTAGAGTCCACACCCGTGGAGTAACGGTTAGCGCGTCTGGCCACGTAACCAGGTGGCCCGGGATCGATTCCCGGTCGAGGCAAGTTACCTAGTTGAGGTTTTTTCGAGGTTTTCCCTCAACCCAATATGAGAAAATGCTGGATAACTTTCGGTGCTGAACCTCGGACTCATTTCATCGGCATTATCACGTTAATTTCATTCAGACGCTAAAATAACCTAATATGTTGATAAAGTGTCGTAAAATAAACCTACTAAATTAAAAAAAACAAGGCTAGATACATAATATTATGTATTTTATCTGTTATTCTTATATGTATATTTAAATTATTTTATATTTAAAATTACGAAGAATGTAATTGCCAATTATTGATTTTTTTACACAATGTTAATTTTGTACATTTTATTTCTGATTCTAAGGCCATGCATAATTAGCACAAAGATAAGTTTGGTTATCACCCGACTGTACATGTTTGTTTTACTGGTTTGTTGACGTTGAAAGCTGCAGTTCATTCGGTAGATATATAGTCCAAGCTCACACAAATTAACAGTTTTGGTACGAACTTACCTCTGGTGGTAAGTATAGTAATTGTAGTATTTAGTATTAGTATTTATTTATTTAACCTGGTAGAGATAAGGCCGTCAGGCTTTCTCTGCCCTCTACCAGGAGATTCCAACTATAATATGAAGAATAAAATTACAATTAGTATTAAATTTACAATTACAATTACAAATAAAATTACAATTAGTATTAAATTTACAATTACAATTACAATAGAAATCAAAGTATGGAAAGATTACCTCACTAATTAAAGCTAGATAATTTATCATAGAAAAACAAAGAATATTTTATATTTACTGAATTACAAATTAAACCTAGAATAACAAAATTCTATAGTGATGAAATTACTGGATATTGAAATATTTTGTGATAGATTAAGGAAACTATTTACAAGAAATCAATTACTGACTAAGTGCCTAGCAAGTATGCGTTTGAATTCAATTTTATTTCGACAGTCCCTGATGTTAGCAGGTAGCGAATTCCAGTCTTGGCAGGGCTATTGTGAAAGAGGATGAGTATGAGGAGGTGCGATCGGATGGTATTCTTAGTATTGTTTCATGACGAGAGCGTGTGTTCAGATTATGGTGTGAAGAAAGGTAAGTGAAGCGAGACGACAGGTACGAAGGAATAGAAGAGTTCAAGATTTCGAAGAGAAAGAGGAGTGAATGTAAATTTCTTTTCTTATCTAGTTTAAGCCAACCTATTGTTTCCAGGGATGGGGTAATATGATAATATTTACGAACATTCAATACAAAACGTACACACAAATTATGAGGACGTTGAAGTTTCGTTTTGTTGTCGCTGGAGAGGTCAGTCAGTAAAATGTCAGCATTGTAATTGTAGTAGTATAAGTGTATTAGTGGTAATAGTAGTAGTTCGAGTGATAATCTGTTAATCACCTTCATAGAGGGTTGTTGAAACTAATCTGATTTTTGGCATCCAGTGATAATAATATTAAAAAATTAAAATTAAATTTAGAAGAACTAAAAATATAAACAATTTTCAATGGTTTCAATTACTTCATAGCAACAAATTTCTTGTTTTAAGCATTGTTTGATCCTACACTGAATTTTGTAATAACGTACAGATATATTTCACAAGAAAGAATTATTTTAAGCGAATCTAATTCATTTCGATATAGTTTCGAAGAATGTTCACTATAAACAGGCATTGAGAAATTTGTTATTATAACACAACATTCTTTAATAATTCAGTGTAAAAGCAAACAAACAACAGTGTAATGTACTGGTTTAAAAATAAATACAATTTTTCTGGTTTTAAAAACTGACAAAGCCACAGTTATGTACTGTGTAAATAACATCACAGTTTAAGTATTGTTTCTATAGAAATGAATATTCAACATTCGTTTAGCAGTTGTATTTAACGCTTCGCAGAAACTTGTAATAGCACCGAGGTTTTTGGAATGTGCGAAAACTCGAACGCTTCTCGTTCTCGGAACAATAAAGCAGGTAAAAAAACTCTGTGTCAAATTTCACGCTCGATTCCTGCAATCAGAAAGCTATAATGACAAGAGCTTTCCACGGTAATATGAAATTCTATCTCACCTCGGAGCAATTTATAAAACATTAACGTCTTTAATCTCAACTTTCACACACTTACACCTCCATTTTACACTTCTTGCTCAAAGTCTTCTGCATTAATATTTCACAGTACGGAAAACTTAAACCTTCTGTAAAATATTGCGACTCATGGAAATGTGTGGGCGTTAATCTAATGTTGAATTAATGACGCTTTGAAACACAAATTATTATTAATTTCTTATCAGACTGAGTACCGCTGATAAAAAGATAATAGTTTATCTGTCCACAGCAGAGTAGATAAGATGGTAGAATGTTTGACTAGTGGGTATGGTGTCGTTCTACAGAACATAAATTATTACCGTGTGAAATTAGACATATTATGTATTTCTCATTCCTTATATATTGCATATTATCCGCTATTAGGTGAAAAATGTTTGAGTAACATTTCATTAAATGAAGTAATTTAGCAGTAAAATATGTAGCCTTAACTATCTTCCTGCGCATAAATTCCTTCCGCGATTAATAAAAGAAAAAATCTTACCGGAAGTTCACTGAAAGAGACGCTAATCTATTTGAATTCGTGGTTGAAGTTCTTGTACACAAAGCGAAGGAGTTTAACCGCATTAATTTTAAGAACAGAGTCTTTAGGTTGTAAGTAACCAAAAAGTCAAATGTCATTTTGGTATTTCCATAACGGTTTAGTCGAAAAAAATCTGAAGTTTGAATAAGCCTATAATTTATGGTAAAAGTATTGGGTATTGAGACATATGAGTAGTAAGATATCAACGCGAAGAACAAGCTGAAAAAATATTCCTTTGTCATTAAAAAAAACTCCTCTTTTATGTAATAAATTACAAAATTAACTGATTAAAACGCATTCACTGTGTTCTTATGTTTATCTCAGCAGTATCAAGTCTGATGCCAGTCTTTTCGTAGAATTCTAAAGGTGAAGTCAATTAAGGACAATCCAAATTTACTAATCGTGAGTAACTAGATAATATGCTTTTGTTTTATGGGCAATCAAGCATTTTGCTATTGCAATGTATCCGCTTCCAGTCTCTCAATTAAAACTCGATTTTTTCCATAACTATTATGGGTAGAGAAACGGCTATTCGAACTTATCAACTAGTTTTATTGACGTCTATTACAAGTTCAAATTAATGAAGTTACATCTCTTTCACTCTGTATAAAGAAAATACTGCCAACAATATTAAAAGACGAGCTAGTGCTGTCAACATGAAATTCATTAAATATCTTATAAATAACTTTAGACATAAAAACAATCATTTTTTTAAATTGCCCCATTAAAATGTCCCTCATCACTTGCGTTGCACTCACACAGCCGTGAAACAACGTTTTCTATGACCCCTATACGCATAGCTGCTGGTATGTCATAGATTTCATTCCTAAACCTTTGCTTCAATATGCCCAAGTCGTCTGGTCGTGTGGGAAAGACTTTGTGTTTCAAATATTCCCAAAGAAAAAAAAAATCACAAACTGAAAGATCTGGGGATCGAGGAGGCCAGGAATGTCTCCAAAGCGTGAAATTAACCTGTCTTCAAAGACTGTTCATACGATTTCCATAGAATGGCGTTCTGTGTGCGCTATTGCTCCGTCTTGCTGAAAGTAGACAGATGCTAGGTCAAAATTGAAATTTTGCAGCTGTGGAAACACGAACTCATTGAACATTGCAACAAAACGGTCTGACATTATAGTAACTGTATTTCCATTTTGATCTTAAAAAAATAGAGACCCACATTCCCGAATGCACCAAACCGTTAGCTTTTGAGCGTGGAGAAGTTTCTGATGAAGCTCAAAACAATATTCACATCACCAGTATCTGGTGTTCTGTTTGTCAACGTTGCCATACGACTGAAAATGTGCTTCATCGGACATTATCACTCGCCGAATGAGATCTGGTTGCCGTTTTATTAATTCAATAAATTGCTCACTGAATGTCCTCCTTACAACACAATCGTGGTCTGAAAGTTGATGCACAATCTGAAGCTTGTACGGGTGGAAATTCAGATCTTTGTGCTAAATCCAACCCAGTGACTTTCTTGAGATTTGAAGTGTTTGTGTATGCCTACGTGCCGATCGTTTGGAACTTCGTTGAAAATCAATCCTTACGTGATCGAAGTTTTCCGGCGTCCTTACAGTCTTTGGTTTTCCTCCATCTTTTATCTTCTGTAGACGCTGTAGTTCAAAACTTTGTACCCAGTTGTTTATGGTGTACCGGTCTGCAACATGCTCATGCCTTTCATTGTAAAAATGTTGTCTGCGTCAGTACTTTAGAATCACAGTTTTCAAAAAAAGTCTCTGCACCGAAAGTACTATGTGTAGCGGACCAGCGCTGCATTTTGTTGAGTAAATGGCATTGTTTGTGGATGTTGCCTTGCAACCAAACATTGCATTAATTTCATGGCCATCTAAGTTATCAGCAGTGGCGGTGCGTCAATAAGAGCACAAGAGCACGCGAACACCTTGTTTCCATTAATGCAGGACTAGTTTTATTATTTAATACCATAGTGACATATTGTATAATATCAGAATCGAGTATTTTAAACTTCCCGCATCTTGCATAAACTTCTTATGTAAACTTGGCAACATGCGTTCATGTACAAGCCGTTCTCTTTTCAAGAAGGTTGCAGGAATTTCACGCATTCGCGGGAGAAAATTGTCTTTCGCTGGCCGCTTATGACTCGTCAAGAGCACAAATCGTTAAGTGAACAGTGAATCTATCCTACAGATGTCAGGTGCATCGATGCTTATCGTTCACGTGCTATATCTCGAGGAGGAAATTTAATAGTCTGTATTTTAGCCTGTAGGTGTCAGCATTTCTCACTGCCAGAACGTTTACTTTGTATGGATGTGTGTACAGTGTTGCTGCGAGAGTGTAGTTTGTGAATTACTGTACTTTAGTGTTAGCATAATAGCTAACGTGGCTTTCAAACACGTGCTGGCTGAATGTGATAGTGGTAAGAATTTAAATATCTGTATGGTGTATATTATTTAAGAATAATATTTACTGGCATGTATTTATAGTAATCAATCTTTGCGAATGGGATTACAGTACTGGTATAGGCTATACTGTATCAGTGTGTTGTGAACCAAAATATATTACTGAACACACGCTTTTGTAAATAACGGTACTGTGGTATGTATTAATTTTTAACAAACAAACAATGAATTCTGGTCAAGCAATTTTGAACAGTAAATAACTGTGTAAACTTGCGACGGGTTTTACCTGGTGGCACACGTTGTTGTTGTTTATCTTCCTCTCTGTCGCGCCGCCGGCAGAGGAGAAGTCCACTAACTCAGTCATACGTCGGTGGGTGATGGAGGATCTTGTCCCCCGGTAGAGGAGATCTCTTCTCAGGGACCTTGTGGTTCTGTGGGCGTAGGATGTAATGTGATGTTGGTAATTCCCACGAAAAGAAACCAAGGGGTAAAGTTCCACTATGTGTATTTATTCGGCTCACTTCCCTTGCTTGAGTCCAAGCGACGGAATACTGGCTGTTGTCATTCCGTGTGTTTTCGGCGTCTCGTCTAACGCCAGTTTAAAATCGCTGCCGTCAGCTTATTGAGTAAATCACAAAGCTAAAAGGTGCGAAATCTACACTTTATCACTTCGTTCGGCTGGGAAACGGAGAATGATAAGATATACACGATCGGAACAAGTGCCGGAAATATTATTAATACTCACGCGATCGGCTCACAGGCCGTAGACTATATAAGTGATTAAACACGCCACTGGCCGGCAGTCTTCTGACCAAAACACACGATCGGCTCACTAGCCGGTAATATTCTGAGAAAATACACGCTCGGCTCACAGGCCGGTAATCGTCTCGGGGGGCACACGCTCGGCTCACGTCCTTTTAAATACTCACCAAGGTGACGCGCTCACCAGACGCTACTATTGTTTGCCAGATTCAAACAACGCTACCAGCGCGTTCCTAGACAGGAAAAACCCCTTTATGCTATACTAAAGTTCAGTAACCTACCTCGCGTCTACTGGTTTTAAATGCGTTAGGCGCCTGTCAGACTGAGTGAATAAGAAGCCTATTACGCGCTTCAATGATCCCCGCGGCGTAGGTTAAACAAACATCTCAAAGAAATATAGAAATATCTAAAATGAAACTATACGATAACTTATATAGGAGAAAAAAATATCTCACTATCGCCGGACCACCCGACTACAGCTTCAAATGCCCCTTTCTCAACAATGGAAATTCCCCTAAAGAATTTTCATTGTTGGGAAATCTCGCCTTCGACAATGCCATTCTACCGTTATTCCTATCGCGATCAGCCAGGATACACGCCATCTTGCTCAGCTATACAAATTCTAAAATAAACATGACATATATGTTTTTAAACAATCTCTCTGTGCACACAGTCATTATTCAAGCATACTTGTTAATCATCCTTCACACTATTTACATACATTATCTACAAAATTCATAAGATTCTTATTTACAGTTTCACACATTATTCCATCACGCATCCGCCTTGCGTACGCAGTTATACTGCGCCGCACTGTACATTGGTTTCCTGCCTTTACACAATATAGTCTAGCTCACCATTCCAACTTACGTATCTATATTTACATTGTCTTGCCTGAATGGTCTTAGCAGCTGTTTATGGTATCTACCTAGAACCTTGTTTTTGTTTAGGTCCTTCAACTCGTAGGTATGGTCTCCAAATTTATTTGCTATAGAGAATGGTCCCTTATACAATAGCTCCATCCTCGAGTATCGACCTCTTAAAGCCGACGATAACTTTATGTCTCTTAACAACACCTGATCTCCAACCTTCGGTTCCCACCGGTGTCTATACCTCTTTACTTTTGACTTTCTCTTTTCTGCCTTTTCCTCTATCCTATCCAATGCCAATCTACACAGTTGTTCCTCATTCATTGAATCACCCTCCTGTATAGCCTCCGGAAGCTTTCCGATCATCGGATCCGGGTCTATCCCTAACATTAGTTTTATGGGAGCGATCCCGGTAGTAGGGTTCATCGAATGGTTCATCACCTTCTCAATTACAGTACATTGTTTAAACCAGTCTTTGTGGTTCCTATGACATAAGATTCTAAAATACAATGATATGTCCCTGAGGGCTCTCTCGCATGGGTTTCCGCTGGGAAGATAGGCGGAGCAGTTATACATTTTGATACCTGCGCTTCTTAGTCTGTCAGTAAACAACCTCGATTTATGTACAGAAACGTTATCACACAACAATGCCTTCACTGGACCATACTTCGGTACATAATCATTAAGTATCTTATCTGCACAAATTTTACTCGATAATGATCGCACAGGGTAGATTTTTACAAATTTAGTGAACACATCATATGTTACAAAAATATATTTATGTCCAAATGCAGACATCGGCATAGGACCATGTTCGTCTACAGCTACAAGCTCGTTTTTGCTTCCCCTGACAATAACTTGTGGTACAGTGTCGAATTTTACATTCATAGGTTTTGCCTTCTGACAAATTACGCAACAAGAGACAACTTTCCTAACTTTCCTTGCCAGCTGTTTGATATACACCGATTCAGCCAGGGTTAGCGAAACTCTCTCGCTCCCTGAGTGACTCATAGATACGTGAAAATCACGAATTAATTCTTCTTCCATGCTAGTAGGAATGTACACCTTCCATTTCTGGACGTCTCTCCCGTGTAGCTTATACAACACTCCAGAGCGCATACCGATTGACTCACCTTGAGCCTGTGAGATCTCTTTAGCCGTGTTCTTCATATTTCTTATCGCGGGGTCCTCATCTTGCAAATCTGCAATCCTACGAAATCTACCCGCGAGTGAACTATTCCCGGTGGAATGAATTTTCATGACCGCGATCTCATATTTAGGGGCGGTAATAGTTTCCGGCAACCCCGATTTTGAATTCAAACGGGACAGACAATCTCCGAAGATATTCTCTGATCCCGGAATATGCTTTATAGTTACATCATAGGCGAGAATTTCGTGAACGTACCTAGATATCCTAGAGTTGGTCAGTTTGCACCGGTTTAGGAAGCCTAAACTCACGTGATCCGTGTACACTACAATCTGACGATTGAAAACGTATTGCCGAAACTTCTGTAGTGCGAAGTACACTGCAGAAATTTCCAACTCCGTAATTGACGCGTTACTTTCCGTTCGCGACAAACCTCTCGAGGCCGTGGCAATCACGTGTCGCTCGTTGTCTTCGCTAGTTTGACACAGTACTGCGCCATAACCATACGAAGATGCATCAGTGTATATCTGGTAAGGTAGGCGGTCGTTAGGCCTTTCCAGCAGAATCGAGTCAGCGAACAGTAGTTTCGACCGATCGAAAGCCTCTTGTTCCGCTGCTCCCCATCTAAATGGTGTATCTTTCTTTAGGAGTTCCCTCAGTGGATATACGTGTCGCGCGAAATTGACCAGGAACCTATTCTGGTATTGGAGGATACCTAGATATCTCCGAACCTGCTTCCTGTTCATAGGAGGTGGGATCTTCATAATGCTCTCCACTCTCTCTCGGTTCGGCCTAACTCCTTCCGTTGAAATCACATAACCCAGGAATTCGGTCTCAATTTTGAAAAACGCAGTCTTCCCTAATTTCACTGTCATGCCAGCTTCCCTGAGTTTACTTAATACAAAATCAATGTCTCGAATGTGTCTCTGTATATTGTTCCCATATATCAAAAAGTCGTCCACATACTGCGCTAAAAACTCTTTTGTGGAATCCATGAAAATCCTATCGAGTGCTCTTAACGCCGATCCTGAACTTGCAATGCCAAAAGGGCAGCGCGTGTATTGATATACGCGTCCGTTGTGCAAAAACGCGGTATATTTCCTAGATTCCTCGTCTAAAGGGATCTGCCAAAATGAGCTCGTTAAATCTAAGCTCGTGAACACGGAACAATCACTCATCCTACTTAAAAGTGTATCTATGGGTTCCGTGCAGAAGTTGTCTCGGACTGAAAAGGAATTTACATGTCGGGCATCGATCGTGACCCGCAGGCTACCATTCTGCTTCCTTACCCAGCACAAGGCGTTTACATACGGAGAATCCGATACTTCAATTATTCCGTCCCTCAACATGTTGTTGATGACCTCGTCTGCCTGCTCTCGTATCGAAAGTGGAATGGGCCTACACTTGTGTCGAAATATCTCTAATCCCTCTACATTAATTTTATGAGTGTACATATTACACAGCCCCGGCGTATCTGAAAATACATCTAAATTTTTCACTACCACGTCCATTAATTGTTTTCTCTCTTTCTCACTAATCCTGTACGCTTCACTGACTTTCCTATTTACTGCCTCGAACGTACCCTCGTCAATCCTATTGTTCGCGGCGGCTATTCCTTCGACGCAGTGTCGCGACCCTACCGCGTTAACAACGTCACTTTCGTACAAGTGACTATTACGTAATGGCTGCACCCGGGCTAATTCTACAATGCACAAATCACAATTCCCGCAGTCTACATTACACGTTCCCTTCTTACGGTCCTCATTTTCCCACGGATTGATCTCGATTACTGCATTCTTGCATATTCGGATATGTTCTACAAAGAATAATTCCTCCTGCAGCTCTCTCTCTCCTTTTGATCTCTCATCTCCTTCTGTCAATGCGCCCCCTGTGCTAAACGGTACGTGTCCTATGTTTCCCTCTTGGGTGATCACGCCTAAATTATTCCCTCCGAAATCTAATAACGCCTGCCATTCGTAGAAACTTTCTACGCCAATTATAACATCCATGGTTAATTTTTGCACAACTAGGAAAATTGCCTGTAGTCTTAGATTACCACATTCGATCTCGAAGAGCACCTGGAATCTAACTTTCTCCCGCTTCTTCCCTAACGCGCCAGCGCAGTACAGTGAACAAATCGGAAGTACCTGCAATTTTACTCCTGACTCTTTAATTTTCTGAAAAAATTCCATGCTGCACACATTGTTGGTTGACCCAGAATCTAATAGCACACAACAATTAACACCAAAAATCTTTACATCTATACAGGGTAATGTGTATATGCCCTTATTATCCGTTTCTCGGCATGTGATTTCACTCGGTCGGTTTATGTTGATCGCGTTTGCGGACCCTTCAGATAGTGTTCTATGACACTCGGCTACAGAAATCTCCGAGTCCTTAAGACTTCTGCATCCTAGTTTCCCGAAGCGGACCCATTTCCACACTCATCTCTCATTTCGTTCCTCCTTGCCGTAGGATCTCTACCCGGGCTTGCCGGCCTGTCACACTCGTCACTACACGTGGCTGGCATTCTATTGTTTCCCTGCTGCGCCGCCACCCTCAATGCATTTCTGCGGTCTCTTTCTTGTTCCTGCCTCCTCCAGTCTCTCCTGTTATTCCAGCCCCTGCCAAAATTAGGCTGCCAGAATCCTTGCCTGTATCTCCTATTTCTTATCCAGTGGGGTGGGTTGCTGTCCCTAGGGTGCACATTTGCCTCTCTATCCGTATACCATCTTATGTGATTAATTCTGCGGACTGGTCCGCCCCCATTATTTCTCATCCTATTTACATTACTTCCGCTACCGCGGTCAACACCAGGATTATTGCGGTTGTACATATTTCTGACAGGTTGAATACCCCTCCTATTTCGGTTTGGACTGACAGTACCACTTTGACCCCGACTATTATTATTATTATACCCATAGCCTGGTTGTCTGTCAACTGCCCAACTATTTACATTCATGTTTCCTCGAGGTGGTGAGAGGGTGCCATGTGCCCCTCTCTCCGCCTTCGAGTGGCTGGAATAACCCTGCGTTCTCTTCTCTACACAATTAGTTGCGTCATAACTTTCGCCTCCATTGTGTGTCATATCAGAACTGTCTAGCGCGGTCAGGAGGTCGATGGTCTCCCCAAAATCTCGTGGTCCCGCGATAATTAAATTATACCTAATATTTTCCGGGTAATGGGATATGATAGTTTGTATCAATTCAGAATCTGGCATTGGTGGATTTAGACTCTTTCCCTTTTTGACAAGCTCCATAAAGTAATCAATCATCGATATGCCTTTCTTAGCATCAAACCTACTATCATTGATTTCTTTTCTAATTTTCTGCTGTTGCCTCTGCCCCCAATACCGGTCAGAGAACTTTGTTTTGAATTCTCCATAACTAACCTGTGCGTCTAAAGCTACGAGAACCCAATTAAGTGGCCGTCCTCTTAGACTTTTTCTCACGACGGTCATTTTTAGTTCCTCTGGTACCCCTTTCACGTGAAAATACGTTTCCAATTCGCGGATATAACAGTGAGGGTTTGAAAATTCCACCTCATCAAATACGGGATAACCAATTTCATTAATGATATGCGTGGGATACTGTGGGCGACCTAAAGATGACCTCTCGTTTACAATATTTAAATTACATTGTTCCTGATTTCGGGGGTCTTGGTTCTCTCCGACCACATGATTACTTATGTTGCTACCTCCTACTATATTTCCTAACCCCATACTACTGCTCCCGCTAGGCGTTCCGCTCCCACTCGGTTCGCTAATTGAATTATCGACAGTGACTCCATGGATCCTATCTTGCATCGAATTCCATCTTGATTCTAAACTCTCTAGGCGTTCTCTCTCTTCCTTTCCCTGGTCTCTCACTACTCGCCTAATCGCTTCCATCTCTCGATCCACCCCTTGTAACCTCTCATCTACCGTCCCTTCTATGGCCGACCTCGTCTTTTCGTTCTCAGCAATTGTGCTGTTCCTCACCTTCTCCTCTAGTTCCCTCATGTTCTCTGCCATCTTATCTACTACGACGCCTAGTTGACTTTCTATTTCCGTATTATTGTCTGCTATCTTCCCCTCCAAGTTTTCTATTCGACTCTCTATCAGCTGGTTTACCTGTTCTCTAATCTCTCTGGAATTTTCTCCCATCCTACTCTCCATTTCTGATAGTTTGCTGTCCATCTGCCTCATCAGCTGTTCGGTCTTTTGGCCTAGCCTCTCATCGATTTGCTTTATTTGTTCTGAAATTTGCTTCGCTTGCTCAGTACTCTGACCTAATCTTTCATCCATTTGTCTCAAACTCTGTTTCAATTGCTCTGAATTATCCTGTTTCATTTGTTCAAAATTTTGCTTAATTTGTTCTGACATTTGCTTCGCTTGCTCAGTACTTTCACCTAATCTTTCATCCATTTTTTTCATTTGTTCAGTAATATGTTTCATTAAAATTCCTAGCGGTCTTAGCATCATCCCTTCTTCTCCCTTTTCCTTCTCGCTACATTGCTGGGTTTCTTCGCTATTTTCTATGATCTCGTCGTCCCCCGTACTGCTCTCCAATTCTAATCTTCCCTCCATTTCGCTGTCTCCTACGTTATCCATCCCTCTATTCTCTCTACTTATTATTTTCCTATCACTCTTCGTCCCTTCGGTCTCAATTCTCCTATTCCTTAATAACATCTGGATATGCCATAACCCATATACAGATCACACAATAACAATCCCCTCCAAAATATTATACACACACATATATATATATATACATATAACCCTACACAGAATTATGCGTTAATAAATGTTATCCTCCCTACACACAAAGAAAGTTCATACATGTATAACCCTCCAAAATATTACCATCCACGTTGTCTTCCTCCTCGATGTAGCGTCGACCCTGCTCGTCCCGCGTGGCCGTGATGATTTCGCCACCCTCGGTGTCGCCGCTCTCGTTGTCTCGGCGGGGATGCTGCGTCAGCCTCTCTGCTGTCGTCTAGTACTGACGATAATCACGTTGCTGCTGCTACTGTTGTTCTCGTCCCGACGCCTCGGTGGTATTGTTGATTCTCGTAGCCACGCGTTGTTGTTTTTATTCTCGTAGCCACACACTAGTATTGTTTTTATCCTCGTAGCCCCACTGTCTCGGTGGTATTGTTGATTCTCGGGCCCCACACTAGTATTGTTTTTATTCTCGTGGCCCCACGCTGGGCGCCATTTGCGACGGGTTTTACCTGGTGGCACACGTTGTTGTTGTTTATCTTCCTCTCTGTCGCGCCGCCGGCAGAGGAGAAGTCCACTAACTCAGTCATACGTCGGTGGGTGATGGAGGATCTTGTCCCCCGGTAGAGGAGATCTCTTCTCAGGGACCTTGTGGTTTTGTGGGCGTAGGATGTAATGTGATGTTGGTAATTCCCACGAAAAGAAACCAAGGGGTAAAGTTCCACTATGTGTATTTATTCGGCTCACTTCCCTTGCTTGAGTCCAAGCGACGGAATACTGGCTGTTGTCATTCCGTGTGTTTTCGGCGTCTCGTCTAACGCCAGTTTAAAATCGCTGCCGTCAGCTTATTGAGTAAATCACAAAGCTAAAAGGTGCGAAATCTACACTTTATCACTTCGTTCGGCTGGGAAACGGAGAATGATAAGATATACACGATCGGAACAAGTGCCGGAAATATTATTAATACTCACGCGATCGGCTCACAGGCCGTAGACTATATAAGTGATTAAACACGCCACTGGCCGGCAGTCTTCTGACCAAAACACACGATCGGCTCACTAGCCGGTAATATTCTGAGAAAATACACGCTCGGCTCACAGGCCGGTAATCGTCTCGGGGGGCACACGCTCGGCTCACGTCCTTTTAAATACTCACCAAGGTGACGCGCTCACCAGACGCTACTATTGTTTGCCAGATTCAAACAACGCTACCAGCGCGTTCCTAGACAGGAAAAACCCCTTTATGCTATACTAAAGTTCAGTAACCTACCTCGCGTCTACTGGTTTTAAATGCGTTAGGCGCCTGTCAGACTGAGTGAATAAGAAGCCTATTACGCGCTTCAATGATCCCCGCGGCGTAGGTTAAACAAACATCTCAAAGAAATATAGAAATATCTAAAATGAAACTATACGATAACTTATATAGGAGAAAAAATATCTCACTATC